>NC_092461.1:61457449-61760479 GCF_047495875.1 Pithys albifrons albifrons | reverse complement strand
ACCTCAAGATAGTTTTATTTGTGCTTTACTGATTAAGATTAGTGTAAATCAGCTCATTGTGTAACTTGGCCTCATAAAATACAGAGGTAGAATGCAGTGACTGGGAAACAAGAACTTTTAATCCCAGGAAATGCACTGATGTATTAAGAAAATACACTGTAACTGTCAAGATGTGTTTTCAGCAATGGATGATTCTTATTTCCATCCTAAAGAAGAAAATAAGAAGAAGCAATGTTAAAAGAAAGGCAAGTCTTTTTACTAAATGCAGTTTCAGTGGTTCTTGTATCCTGTTCTGGATGTTTGTATACTTATTCTACTGTTTGAGGATGTCTTCCTAATACACTGCAATCCAACCTTGACAGATGCAGACACATTCAATTTATACAGATTTAAGCAAAAATCATAGATTCTGAACCTAATTTTCCTGTCTCAAGGCTCTCATTTTTCCATACCATTAAATAGATGAAGCGAAGTCTTCTAGGATTGTCCAGGATCAGCATACACAGGGATAAATAGTAAATAGCTTATAGTTTGTTTTCTTGTTGACCTGCTAAACTTCTGTGCAATTAAACTGAAGTCTTTGCCACAGAAGTGCTCACCCATTGCTGTGTGGGTTACCCTCAAACCACGCCCTGCCCAGATGTGATCTTCTTTGAGGTTGTTTTTGATGGTAGTGAGCTTAAAGATAGCAACTGCATTTATATAAACTACTTCCATCTCTAATGAATGATGAGAGAAAATTCAGAAGGAGAGATATTTTCTTCCATGTTTTTGTTTGCTTTGTTGTCATCTTTCAAGATTTAATGACCTGATTCTTATTCTTTGGTCTGACAAAGAATCTGCCAACATTCACACAAGTTGTTTATTAGCAACTGTATTATAATATCAAGCAGAATTTATCAACCATCCATAAATGTCCATCAATGTTACTGCATTGTAAGAAGGTAAAAAAAAAAGATTGTAGAAGATTAAAAAAAAGTGTTCTTCAGTACCTGTTGGAATTAAAATCTAATAACTTTACACCTAATATGTGCAGTAGAAATGCAGCAACTGACATCTGGAGTGACAAGTAAAAGTGTCCCCAAAAGTGAGTTAACTGTTGTGTACAAGTTTCATGTAATAGTGTTTTGCTTATGATGGAAACAAAAGTAAAAACAAACAAACAACTTTCCAGCTTCCCAGGGAAATAAAACTTCTTAGACTAAGGTGTTCTTAAAGCAGTGAAAATGGTATTTCAGTCCCTGGTAATTCATTCCACACCATGCCATTACTGAAACTGTCCATTTTATTTCTGCTGCTGCAAGGGGAACAGGCAAAACGGGGTTGAGAGAAACTGAATGCGTGGCCCTATGTGTTACACTTTGATGAGCAGATCAGAAACCCCCCCAGTGGAGCTACAGGAATCCCCAGTGTTCCTGCAGCAGGTCTGGAACAGAGCACCTGCACTTGGTAATATGTGACCACCTTGGATCCACAGTCACTGAAATCTCAGTGTCACTGGCCCTTGCACAGCCTTCATGGATCACCTCGGGCTGCACATGTGCCCATATGAGAACTGACAGGCTCCTAGCAGCCTGTCCCAGAGCTGTTTTGGATATTGCTGTCTTCGGGGAAATTTGCCAAGAGCTCCCTTTGACTTGACCTAATACAAACTGAACACTTCTGATTCACATCTGTGGCTCTGGATGGGTCTGACCACTTGTTACAGAAAAGAAACAACCTTCAGTCCTATGGAGCCTGGACTGATGGCAAAAAACAGAAAAAGAAACAGAATGATACAGCATTTTAGCCAAAACCAGAAGGAATGAGGCAAACCAAGAAGCTTACCAAATGCCCTGAAATGCAGACGAAAGCTGACAGTTTGAATACAAGGGAGAGTCTCCAAATGACTGGAAAGTTTAACAGCAAAGTGAGAAACTACAGAGAATGCAGAGTGCATCATTAGATTTAAAATGGGCCAAGGAAGGTTGAAGGTAAATCAAGCTGAACTTCTGCATCTTGGCTCAAGATAATAGTAGATCCATGAATCTTCCAATGTTCAGATGGAATATTTCAGCAAATTACTAAGAGGTTAAAGTAAGAGTGTGCAAAAAGGGCATAGAGGAGAATCACTACACAAAACAGGCTCTGATAGTTAGTAGTATCCTGGGGATGATTGATGAAAGAAACTGAGTCTTGGTACCAACAAGGGAGTCAGCACATAATTAGCAGGGCTTTCCTCATGAGATTTGATTTGCATTGCTGTATATTTAATAGCTGTTGGTGGATTTTCAATCACAGAGTCAGATTCAGTCTGGGATGGGGATGAAAGAGAAAGGAGACAATCACAGGCCAAGCTGGCCAAGACCCAAGAAAGACGTTATGGAGCAGAGAGTGACAGAAAAAGAGGAGAAGAGTCACTGAGAAAAAAACTCAGAGGAAAGATTTCTTTAGCAAGAGCTAGAGGTATTGAGTAACAGAAAGAAATTGTCAGAGGGCAAGGTGAACAATGATGCTGACTTACATATTCTTCAAGCCACTAGCTCTTAGAAAGAAATATTTCAAAGGAAAGATCTCCTGGAAATAATTTTCCTATTCCAAAGTGAATTTGCAGAGGTACAAAAGTACCCACAAAGATCTGGTTTTGCATGTAAAAATAGTAAATTCAGTGAATTAAATGCTTCCAAACCTAGGTATATGGTAGGATAAGGACAGCTTAGGAGCCAGATTCAGCAAAGAAATAAGCAAATACTTGAGAGCTTTGTAAAAAAAAGTAACTGGAAACATGCAAGAGGAGCTTTGTCCTGGCAAATGGTGAACATGATGAACCATCTCTGAAGTCAGGAGGAGCTGATATCTGAGCATGCAATTTGACTGGCTCCTTTTTAATTTGTTTAATCATGCAAGAGCCTTAAAAATAATAGTATTTTCTCAATTAAATAATAGTATTATCTCAATTAAATGTTGAACCAGTTTTAAAGTGTAAAAGGGAAAAAATTCACCAGTGCATAAACTCTTGTTCTGTTGTGTCCATTTCAAATCTCCATGAGCAGCAAAATACTTAACACACAGTCACTACATTGGTCAGGTGCTAAAGGATTATAATTAAAACCATATACACAAAAATTCTGGGGGTTGCATCAGTTCTAATGGGAGCAAGTTTGCATGTAACTTTCTGATTTTTTAAAACTAATGTCTCTAGCATAGACCTCTCAGCATTTGTACAAGGATTTCCCCTTCATTCATGTACTCTGTTGCTGAAAAATACAGGGTTATTTTGGCAGAGGGAAACAGAGTATGAACCCAAAAATACCTAGTTTGTTTTTGCACAGACCTACACCTTATGCAAAGCAAGGCATGTCTCTCCCTGGCCAGCATGTTGCATATCAAATTTCAGCCCAAGTACTCTTTCAAAGGTGAATGATACAGTTTGAAAGAGGGAACTTACTTTCATTACAATCAAACAACAAAAAGGTAAATGGTATGAAAAGGAAAATGTATCTCTCCATTCCAAATGCAGTGCTGTATAGTCTGTGCCATAAGTGCAGAATATAGGAGTGATGCAGAGACATAGACATCCTTTCTTGTAGAAGTACAATGCACTTGGAGGATTGTAAGAGCAAAAACATTTTCCACAGGTTTTCATATTTGCCCTTTAACAATCCTCATTTTCCAAAATGGTCTTTAGAGTAATTAACTCTAAAACTCTGTTAAGGAAGACAAGAAGACCAGTTAAGCCTGGAAAAGGTAATCTTTTTAAGTCGCTACATGTGATGAAAGAGTTTCTGTCAATGACTTACAATTAAAAAAATTGAATAAAAAATTGAAATAGTCCAAAATCATTAAATATGCCTAAATATTAAACATAATCTATCAGATAGTTGTTAGGTATTCTCTAGTCCAAAATACACTTCTCTAAATTCTTGAGTCTTGATTTCCCTCCTTTGAACTAGATAGGCTTTATTCTTGATAACTCAGACATAAGATCATAAATTAACTATAGCACATGTCATCATCCAGATTAACCCACAAGTCCTCAGTTTGAACCAATTTTGAGTTGTCCACAAAGTCTCTCCTTGGAATTCTGTTGAAGTATGTTTTACAAAAACAGAAAATCCTGTCAAGCAGCAGTGCACATACATGCTCTATTGCCTAACCATTGTCAAGATGAGTAGCAGGTAAAAGAGGACTTCCAAAAACAAAAAAAGGAGTCTGAGAAGTGAAGGAAGGAATCAAACCTCTCACACTAGCCATAAGTATCTATGAATTTCTAATTATAATTGAAGACTCTGCAAGGCAGACGTGTATGGTACCTTCCTTTTGCTATATGGTGCAGAGAAACAGGCAATTCTTTGGTACAAGCATGACCTGTTTTAACCATCTAATTTAGGCTGAAGTTGTCCATACAGTGAAAGTGATGGCCATAGAATTATAAAATTATGGAATATCCTGACTTGGAAGGAACTCATAAAAATATTTCAGTCCAAATCCTGACTCCACAGAAAGCAATCTAAAAAATTAAAGCTTAGATATGAGTGCTGTTCAAATACCAACAAGCTCCCTGAGGAGTCTCTTCCAGTGTTTGAACACCCTCTTGGTGAAGAACACTCAATCTCAACTTCTTCTGGAGCAGCTTTAAGACATTCCCTTGAGTCCCATAACCAGATATAAGAGACTAGAGATAAGCACCTCCCTCTCCACTTCCCCTCACAAGGAAGTTGCAGACAACAGTGAGGTCACCCCTTGGTCTCCTCTAAGCTGAAGAAACCCACTGCCCTCAGGCATTCCTCATAAGTAATTTCCTCTAGTTTTTTCACCCTTTTTCTGTCCCTTGGAAATCTTATAATACTTTTATATCCTTCGTATGTTGCCAAGTGCAAAGCTGCAGAGAGTACTCATACTGGGGCCACACCAATGCTGACTGTAGTGGAACAATCACTTCTTTTGACTTGGTTTCTCCATGTTGAATACAACTGGAGTCTGGGACACTAGCTTAGATGAAGGAATCTGATCTGTAGACATCTCCTTTGGGAAAGAATAATCCTGCCCTTACAGTCCATCTCAATAAACAGCTGTAGTAAGGTTGGACTCCTAAAGAGGGCATCCACAGTCCAGTGTTCCAAGTGAAACCTCCTGGGGTGGACCACACTTCCATTTGAAAGTGAAAATGGTCACTGCTCATACCTCTTATCTGATGACTGCTTTGGAAAATTCATTCAAGTAAATCTGTGGGACTCCCTTATATTCAGACAAGATTACTCAATGGGAAAGAAAAAATAGCTTGCAGAGGGTGAGATTGCAAAAAATTAGACCTGAAGTAGCTGAATCATTAGGGATCAGAATTAATTTTCTTGTTTTACCTAATGGACACAGTTGAAGACAAATAAAGCACGGAGACCTGGACAGGCTCAGTGGTGACATCCATAACAGTCAGGTTCATCACAGCTGACAGAGTCAAGCTCCTGACAGTGATAGCTAAGAGCAAGGTATATGCATACATACAACAAACTTACCATTTTCAACAACTATTTTAAAGTCTTAAGTGGCAATTAAGGGGTAGAGTAATAAAATAAAGAATTAAGTAAAGGCTTTGTTAGCTGGCATAATTCCCAGAATGTATTATGGTAAAAGTTTTGATTTAAGTATTAGTAGGTGATAATTTTCTGAAAGAATTGTGCCTATTTTTTCACAGCCTCTGAATAAATAGTATGCCAAGCTATCAGAAAAAAAGGGAGTATTATGACAATATTCTATGCCAAAGTAAAGACCTATGCTGTCACCTAAGATTTTACTTCTGACAAACTAATGTATCTGGATATGTTCAGAGAGCAAACAAGAACTCCTGTGCATTTCTGAGAGATAACTAATTACTAAAACACTAGTAAAATCATAAAACAGCTAATGGGTTTTAGGAGAACTAGCTGAGATTCATCAGTCTTGAGGGTCTTGAGTCTTGTGATATCTGTAGTCCTATGTGCCACACAACAAGATAGTCTGAAAAAGACTTGCATGCAAAGTACTACATTAAAGACTTTCATTGTGTTGAAATAAAGTCACTAATTCAAAGGATTTCTTTCTGCCTAATAAGTGTAAACAGAAAGCAGTATATGAATCAAAATTTCTCCTACATATATATATGGGAAATTGTCGTCTCATGCACATGTCATGTTCTTCCTAAGTTTTGTCTCTAAGAAGAGTGCTGTTACAGTAGGTGTTGAAGCGAAGTTAAACTGAAGAACTGGACTGAGAAGATGAGTCTGGAGTTTGGTGGTATCCTTTACAGATGTGTGATCCTCAGTCCTCTGGAAATGAATTATTCTCTTGATTACATTGGAAAAAATTGCTTGCTCCAGCTTCGGCTGAAGCTTTATGTCAGTACAAAATGCCAAAAATGCACACTAATAAAATCATCCATCCCAATAACTCTGCACATGCCCTCTTATTGCCATGCAGTAACTAAGTGCTTTTTGGCAGATGATGAATGAGCTTTTGTCATGCCTTAAAATTAAACCTATTTTACAACTGAGAAAAATACAAACCCAGATACAATTTACTGAGATTTAGGGGCTGTGCCTGAAGTGTATTCTGGGATGAGAGTCCTCCTCCACATATTCCTGGGCTACTGCCCAAACATAATAGAAGTTTTTCTCTTCTAGTTTTTTTCTTTTTCTTGACATTATAGCACCCATCAAGAAGGGGCTCTATCACCCTCCTTGAAGTTCCTCTTCAGAAAGTTTTTTCTAGCCCCAAAACAGCAGACCATTGTCTGGGGGGGGGTGGGTGGGGGTGGGGGTGAAAAAGAAATCTGCTAGGATTAATTTTGGTCTGATAGATATGTCTTTATTCTTCCCTTGGCCCATTTGGTTACCTACCAAGGTCCTTAGGACAAAGATCAAGTCTTAGCCTTACATGGGACTGAGTGTATCGTTTGAGTCGAATGAATAAAAAGACACAACTCAATTATATTTAAACTAACTTTGATTTTAAGGCTGTTACCCAGCCATGATACTTCCTTGTTCTGTTTTTATAGTACCACATACACTGCTGTTTCTGGAAGAAGGGAGCTTATCCATATCCTGCTCCTCAATCTCCAGCATCAAATGCACACATACTTATATATTAACAGTCTGCTTTTTATAGCTTTAAACTACATCATTAGTGCTTAAGAATTCCATTCAGATTATCTGCATAAGCAAATGTACCTAAATTAGACCTCTATTGCACATGCAGACCTCATTCACTTACTCAGACTTTGAATAGAATCAGGTTTTCAATCTCCTTCTGGACTGCTTACAATTTTTTTGATTAAATCAATGTATACTTTTCTAAAACTAAACAAATAAAAAATTGTTTAGCTCTTCACAAAAGTTTCTAAAATTCTGACTAGATAAGACTATTAGTATGTTGTATATATGTATCTCCATTTCTTTTGCTTGCTTGTTAGTTTGCACATGTGAGTCTATTATCTGTAATAGAATATGTTGACAATCATCCTGCCTGTCACATATCTAACACTGCATAGGTGATTAATGTTTTCTGGACAGGAGACTGGGCAACACTGCTTTTGGTTTCTGTTTAGAAATTTCTAAGGAGAAATCAAACTTTCTTCTCCACAACATAAGCACAAATGAGACCTAATAAATGCATAACACAGACATTTGTGATTTACTGTAGATAATAATACATTCTCCTCTTGCAGCTCCAAGCTTACAGAAGTCCATGCTTGAAGCTGTCATTCTCTTCTAGTCATCTAAGTGGAGCTGCAATTCCTTTCTCTACAGATAACTGCGAGACTGATGGGCATGTAGACATTCAAATATGTACCCCTAGCATGGAGAATGAGAGAGTACTTCCATTCTCAGGGGAATCTGATTTCACAAAAGCCATGAGCTGATTCATTCACTAGAAGGAGTCTCAAGGTGAGGTGGTCTGCAAGCTGCATGAGGTCTATGGAGCAGTCCAGCAAACCTCTAGTCTGAAGGACAGAGGAACCAATATTGCAGAAGGTAGCATATCACACCCTTGGAAGTCAGTCTCCCAGTCTAAACACTTTAAAGAACTGTAAGCAAAACAATGTTTTTTGGTTTTTTGGTTTTTGGTTTTGGGTTTTTTTTGTTTTTTTTTTTTTTTTTTTGTTTTGTTTTGTTTTTTTTTTTAGTTTTTTTTTCTTTTCTTCTGCAGATACTTTCTTTTTCTTCTTCTCTTTTTCCAGAAAAGAGTACCATGCATACCTGTAGTTCTTGGGTTTGGTTAGTGACAGGTTCAGAAGGGCATGGGTCATTTATGAATGACAAAATTTTTATCAAGGTAAATTGAGAAGTTTTGTTCTTAGCTGTTTTTTCCCTAGTGCATTGCATTGTAAACTCATGCCATGAAAAGGCTGGTACCAGCAGAACAAGACTACATGAATTTTAAATTTAATAAAACCCCAGCATCAGATACAGAAATTCTGTGCTTTCATCTGATGCTTGAACAACACTAGTGAAGCCTCATTGCAGTAACTTGAAGCAGAAAACCTAAGCAAAGTCAGATGAAAGCTCAGTGAATATAGCAGGTCTTCTCTAAATAGAGTTCCAGAGGTCACACACCTACATTCCTTGCAACTCCTTGTATATTACATAGCTTAGATTTGTTTTGTGGTTGTTCTAGGTAGTATATAGGATATTTTTTCCACTTATCTTTTAAATGATGTGCATAAATAAACCAGCACTGTCTGGTAGGTGCAAAGAATGAAGTGATATTATTTCAGAGTAGGAGAAGGAAAAGAAGTGCTGAACAAAGTTTCAGATGTCTTTATTCATTTTGCAGAAGTGCACTGATTTGATGCCAAAGCAGGCTGATTTTTAGTGTCTCAGTGTCCTCCAGAAGACTGTGCAGTCTGTGGCTGTCCATCAAGGTAAACTGTTGCTTCGTATGCTTCATATTCCTATTGTGTTGATCAATAAACCTTAAAGTGAAAAACTGGAAAATAATAGCCAAGATTTCTGAACTATCCAGTTGTTCCATGCAAGTATCCTACATATATCCTAGAGAGCTAGGACAGCTGCTGAATAGGTAGTTGGCATGTGGCTGTCAAACTGCGGCCAAGAAATTGTGAGCTTTGTCTCAGTATTTCACTTTAGATATGGCCATCCTTTATGTGGCCGAGAAGTTTTAATGTTATTGGGTATTTGACTTTCAGCAGTGTGCACTTAATTAAAAAATGTTCTACCAAGATCCAGCTCATGGATGTTACAAGTTTGGTTGAGTCCCACTGCATTTGTTGGAATCAAAAGGGCTCAGCACTTTCCATTCTCTTAACAAAAAAACCAATAAGTACAAAATCACTTGAATTTGTCTATTGAGTCTCCCTATGCATAGACTACTATCAGCTGTCAAAAAAAGTTTTCACTGCATTGCACATACAACAGACTAACCATAAAATGTAATATTAAACATCTAGTCCATATAAATACTCTTAAGACTAAGCTCCTACATTCCAAACTGAACTCTTTACTCTGATTCCTTCCAGCTTTATCTGGGAATTCTTTGCACTGCCAAATGTAGTTATAAAAATGTATTTACTTTACAACATTTAACAACTGAAATTAGAACCATATAAAATTTCAGGGTAATATTTTTAGCCAAACCAAGCTCATTTTTTCCCCCTTTATGTAATAAGAAAATTAAACAATAAAGCCAGAATTGAATTACTACTTTGAATGATGGCCAATGGCACAAAGGAGTTCAGACAGGTTAATAATCTTCTTTTTGAGATATGAGGTTTAAGCAGGGTCAGTATATTTTCATAAGATTAGTTCATACCTGTTGGAAATGAAGACTAAATAACTTCTAAATATATTGTGGTGTTTTATCTTAATAAGATTAAATCCTCTGGCACAGTGTTTGATAATTTCTTATATCAGTCTGGTTAAAATAAATAAACAGACGTAGAGATTTCCACAGAGATTTAAATTTTATGTCTATACCTGTAAAAGTTCAGCCCTCCAGGATCTGCTTTACTATACTTATTGGGATGGGAATTTTCTTAGCAGAATAAGCTTTTGGAGCAGTGCATCTGTACAAAGCCTCTTTCAAACAGAAATTTTTACATTTTGAGCTGACTAGCAGAATAGTCTTTCCTAATACATTTCTAATTTTTTCCTTATCACAGAATAACTGTGTGGAAGCAAAAGACATGTTGGTAAAGGGCTCAAATTCCTGACTTATACAATGAGCAAATGTTTCCCAGACTAGCTTCCAAGGATATTTACTGTGAAATCACTGGAGTGCAAAACAGCATGACTAATTTGATGTCCTTTAAAAAGTGTTTACAGGAGCCAAATACTCACTTTGGAGTTTAGAACGAGTAATTCTCTTACTAGTGCTAAAGGAATGAGAGTAAAAGTTGTGTAGGAGAGGTTTATTGTGACACCGTTCATGAAGGCCAAACCTGAAGGTGCAGAGTTCATCCTGTACTGTTAAATCAAAGGTAAAGCTTGAAAATACAAGCTCTCCTCCCTTCTTTGCTAGTTCCTTTCACTTTCTCCCAGCAAAGGCAGATGACTGCCATTTCAGCCAAAATTCCCTCAAACACGATCTGTTGCAGCTAGATTAACAAGATCCAATTTGTGGCAAAAAAACCCCAAAACTCATCTTTCACCGTAGTTGTCAGCTTTGGAAGAAAGTGTTCCCCTTCCCTACACTCTGGTGGTTGCTCTGCTTGGGCTGGGACTCTGCCTAAAGTGTGGAAAATAAGCCCTTCAGTTAACTTCCAGAACTCACATGCTATTTTCTCACAGACTAGTCCATCTTTCCTTTCCCCCTCAGCAGACCTAGACACTAATTTTAAAGAACTTTTAAAAATTAAAAATGGATAAATTGGAAAGATCACATTTGGAGCAGTTTTCTTCAAGTGACTGAAAAATGTCTTCCCTGGGACTTAGTTACCAGAAATTTGAGTACCCTGGCAGAGGCTGCAGCTGTCATACACTCAATTATTTTCCATCTTATCTCCCTGGTTTTAACTATGTGACTGCAGCAAAATCAAGTCTGAGCAATAATAGGATGTGCAATGGGAGCATCCGACTCCTTGTGTCGAGTGTGAGGAGAACCAGAACTCCTGTAACCCTCCCAACAGACTGGGGCAAGGATAAGAAGGGAGGGAGCTGCTTAGGGAAAATTATGCCCTTCTCCCTGACCCCTCTATTTACAGCAACTTGAAAAAAAAGATTGTTCAGCTTGCTCCTGATTAGGTGAACTCTTGTTAGGGAGAAAAATAATGATACTTGAATGCATAGCAGATATCAAAGGTTTTCTGTCTACATGTCTCTGAGACAAGGACTGTTAAATATCCATCTATGATGTCCCTATGATTGTTTGTTTTTCCTTTGTGAATAAGGCTGTATCACAGTGCTTTTAACCGCTCAGTTAAAATGAGTAAGGTCAGGTTTTTAATTTGAGAAATTATGTCTTTAAATCATATTTTGCTGCTTCTTTTCTGATGTTATGATCTTTATTTTTTTGCAAGTTTATCTAACTGTTTTCTTAATTGAAAATGCTTATATTTGGAATATTCATGCAAGCATTAAACAAAAGCTTGAGGCCTAATTAACTTCCTTATGAGGAAAACATGCTTTCAGACATAGAGGAACTTACTCTTGTACACAGCCAAAGCTCATTTCCCCCATATAGAAATTCTAGTTGTAAAAAGCTCAGATGTTTTGTCAAGGCCTACTTTTCCTCAGGATTTTAGGGAAAATAGTATCCTTTAGTTGTGTGAGATATGCCTCCACAGTGCAACACTGAAGAACTTGATGTGGAAGAGGGTTGTGTTAGTGATACACATCCACAGTGCTCGTTAGCCCAGTAACAAATACAGCATATTACTTTGAGAAAGATGCATTGATAAAAGCACATGCAGCTAAAGATTAAAAATCTCCAAATCCACCTCTGATGTAAATCAGTGCCTGAACTCATTTACCCTGCTGCTAGCCACTTTTTCATCCTTCAGAACATTTTCAATATTCTTCTTGCAATAGGTAATCTAATTAAGATGTATAACATTGCAGCCAGGACCATATCATTGCTCTATGTAAATATATATCCTCATTTCCAGGGGTGCTGAGATCTCATCGTGCTTCTAATAGGATCATTTTTATTTTAAATTATATTAGTCTTATATTATCTCCTATCTCATTGCTTAAGCGCTGCATTCCCTGACACAGCAGTGTGCATGTAGTCTGCTGCTGGTTCCCTGGAGTATCAAAGCAAACTAAATGTGAGCATTACACTTTTAACAGGATACACTTATCAGTATGAATTTTTAATTGGTGGTAGAAGAAGAACTGAGTTAACTAAGATTTTGGTTATATGTGGGAAAATTTTTTGATGTAAAATAAAATTCCTGTTTCCAGAAATCCTTAAGTTTGTACTTTGCCTCTAATTAACATATGAACCAGTCAGATTTCATCAATCAGTTCTGTACAGCAGCCAGTAAATTAGCAAGGGCAAATCTGGTTCAGATGACTCATTTTGGGGAGTTTCATCCAAAGCTGTTATGAGAAAGTCAAAATCATCAGCTGCTATATAGTCAAAGCTGAAGATTTAAACAATAAAAGTTGGGAACTAGCCTGGATGTAAGTAAAGACAAGTGTTCTTGGTAAAAGCAAGTTGTTCTGAAATAGCCAGATGAATGTAGAGAGCAAACAAAATGCAGGCTGATAGTTTGGTGGTTGCAGTGGAGAACAAGCTGCCATTTTGCATGCATAGGGAGGGAAGGAACACGATGTGTATACAAGCCATTCTGTTCTGGATGGAAGATAATTAGAAACGCACTGGCATGAAGTACCTTGTAAAACAGAAACCTTTAAAAAGTTGGTTTTTATGTGAGATTTCCACTCCAGGGCCCAAAATGAGAATTTATTGTGAATCCATCCATCTGGTGCAGAAATGGAGCAAGTGTGTGACAATTCTGCTGCTGAACAGATTATAGTTTGGCTGACTGACATCATGGTAATGAGAAATTTCTGAAGATCCAATGTGTACTTATATCAACTGGCAAAAAAAAGAAACAACCAAAACCCTTGGCAATGGCATAGATCTGTTAGACCTTTGGATTCACCCTTCAAATTCAATGTCAAGAATAAAAAAGTGAGCTTGATCTTTCACAGCTGTCTGGCAGCTGAGTTTTTGGTTGAGGCAAAGCATAGTCAAGATAAGTTAGTAAAGCTTGGTATGGTCAGTATTCTCCTGTGGGGAAGGCCAGAACATTTCTGTGGGTTATAGAGATGGTTTATGATTCTGATTTTGCCCATTTAAGCTCCCTAGCATATTAAATTGAAATGCCTTATCAGCAGGTGCATTGCCTAATATTTCTAACTAAAAATCGTATAGCCCATTTTCATACCATTCAATATAGTTTATTATAAGAATAATGATGGATTGTCATCACTGAATACAAAGTGAATTTCCCTAAGCTTGTTCACATTGATTAGATCTGGTGTTAGCAAAAGACCTGAATCTCACACTGGAGAGTTTTCACTGAGGGCATTCTTTAATATTTAACTTCTATCGCTCCAGTGCTATGCAGGTTTAATTTCTGATGTTAGAGGTTTTATTTTCCATTTCCTCATTTGCACCACAAGTGATGGGCTCAGCTGGTTTTTTTATCACTGAGGCACGCCATGTTAGTAGACACTGAGTTGTCACTGTCCAGGTGTGAACTCTGCCATAATTATTTCACAATTGCTTTGAAAATACATTGACCAAGAACTGAATCATAGAATCATTGACATCTACCAGCTTTCAGGCAGCCCTTGTAAATCTCTCTACCCCAATGACACCAAGAAACTATGCAATGACAGCATGAGTCTCATACTGAATAATTTCTTCATTATTGGCCATGCTACTAATTGTGCGCCCTCAAAAAGCTCCCTTTCTATGCTGAAATACATGCATAATATTATTGAATGAATTAGAAGAAATAAGTATAAATTGGCTCAGAATAAAGGTAATCAGAAATCTTTTTTTCTTGTCTAATCCTTTCATTGTATGTCAAAGAGATTTTCTTAACATAGATTAAACTGGTGCAAATGATTAGCCATGTTAGCAAGACTAGACAGTGGAAAATATTTCAGATTTCAATATCAGAAAAATATTTCAATTATTCAGAGCTGGACTTTTGCAAATGCAGGAAGCAAGTGCCCATTTTTAGCCCTGGTTTGATCATTCATGCTGGGGAAATTGGAAAACAAATCCATAGCCAGATCCCGACCTTACTTTCAAAGATTTACCTCGATGGCTCCAGTACTATGGAGGTGACCTATTGTGACTCTACTGAGGCATTAATACAGATTTACACACTTTTCCACCACAGCTATTAAAATTGAAATTTGTCCCATATTTAAGCAAATATGGTCCACTTAGCAGCTAAAAGCTAGAGGACACTGAAAAATAAGGACACACAAATATGACCTTATTCTTACTTGATGATGTGAAAATCCATTCTTATAGTCTCTTCTGTTGTATTATTTTTCACCTTTATTGCTAACAAATCTAAAATAATTGTTAATAATAATAATTATTATTACTATTGTTATTACTATTGTTATTATTAAAACCAATATTATTACTATATAACATAATGATGTTATTATCACTATTATTATTATTATTATTATTATTATTATTATTATTAAAAACAATAAAATGGTGTCAAAGGGTAACAACCAGTGGTTTTAGCTAGCAAATCACTCCATGCATAAACATATGTATTAGACTGACAATTTGATAGAGTAAACCTGTCCACATCAATAATGTAATACATATATTTGTGGCTATCAAAAGCACTTTTTAATGCCACACTAAAAAGAGATTTGGTTGAAAGGAACAGAGAAATCCAAACTCTCAGAAGAAGCAGTTATATGAAAATTTGTATTGTAAATGCTTAATAAGTCATTTTGAGCTCACAGGAATCCCATTGCACTACTCTGACTCATAAACACTCAGCAAACACAGGATATGATATAGAGCTTTATCTCATCAAGTGGCTTCCAGTATGTGTCTGGAATTCTTTTTCTGTTCAATCATTATATGTGTCTTTAATAGTGAGCAGCCTATATTTTAAAGGTAAGGAATACAAAAGCTATGTTTTACTGCAATGAGCAGTTAGGAATTCCAAACAATTTGGCTCATTGATCAAAACATTCGCATTTTCAAAACAGAAAAGAACGACTCATGTCTAGCTAAATATTAGTCTTTTCACCTGGGGCTCATTAGTGCTGCAATTATTTCTCTCTCCTGTTTCTAACTAATGCACTGCTGGGAGTCCAAGCCAGGTGCTCCTTTCAGGGCTGTCTGCTCCCAGCAACTCTATCTGAGAATGCCATGTCTACTGACACCAGGCTAATGTAACCTTTGGCTCTGCCCCATTAAATTAGAGCACCCTCCAATTCCACATTAGCAAATGGAATAATTAACAAGTAGCAAGTCATCAATCCTTGCATGCCTCAGTTACATTTGGGGGAGGCGCTTATGCATTTTGCTTTGTTTTGTTTTGTTTTCTGGGAGCTGGTCACCACAACAGGTTATGGATTTCTAAAAGAAATGTTAGAAAATGTAATAATTACTTCTTCCATTCCCCGCCCCCCCCTTACCCCGCAAATGGTAGACTGGTTTTATAAAAATAAAATAATAATTAAAAAACAACAACAAAAAAACCCAACCAAACCCAGAAAAACAGCACCGACATGATTTGGAAAAGTCAACCAACTGCTATACTTTAGCCCATGAGAAAGAGTCTGGAGTACTGGAGTAGCACTATTTGACTGAAACTACAAATAAATGTGGGGGGTTTGAAGCAATTCACTAACTAGCCAGGTAACAAAGACTTATTGTAAACAATGTTGTACATCAGGGAATCTGATGCTATCCTGAATCTGAGAACTTTGCTTTATTCATTTGTTAATGCATGTAATTTCAAATATATGGCACAGAATTATTAAAAAAATCTATTGTTTTTTAGTCTGTTACCTTCTGACTTGGAGATAAACTTCTATTGATTTCTGAATGTCAATCAAATAAGAAATGAAATTTATTGATTATTTATGCTTCTGCTTTCACTTACAGTAGAAATACTCTGAGGAACCACTGAAAGCAAGAGATGCTTATTTCAGAAGGGACTCACATATTGGGAGCTCCAGTAGACATCATTTCTTGAAGTTTCCACCAGTGTATTGTATCATAAAGTGATGCTGTTTTTAAAATTCTGGGCTACATCCACATTACAGCTACAAGTTTAATTCCAGATGCTCCTTTGTGTTTCACTTTTCACCAGTACATGAATGAGCTCCAGACTGCTTAGAGCTTTGAGAAAAAGAGCTCATGGTTATTGGAAATTTACTACTGAGAGCTGCACAAAGAGGCACACAAATAGATGGACAGTCCGCTAACTTATGAGCCATCTACTTAAGGCCTAAAATGGGTAGGAAATTAGGTGAGGAGAGAGAACCCTGCTAAACACTCATAAAGGCTGATCCCATATTTTACCTTCTCATTGGCTCTGCTGCTTTCCATGTTCAACATGTTTAAAATCTCTACATACAGATTCCACTGAGTAGGATGCTTTGAATAAAATTCAGTGGGAAAAATGTTATTAGGAAAAGATTCACTTTTATCTATTTTCTGAACTAAAGTATAATGTAGACATTAATTTACATTTATAGTCTTGTAGTCCTTTGGGATAACATGAAAAAATTCACAACAGATAATCCTTATTTAACAATTAAGAATCAATATCAAGGTTAAAACACAGTCATCTTTCAGTTTGTACCACTTTAGGAAGGAGCTAACTTTGCTTTTCTGTTGTCTTTTTTTCCCCTAATATTGTTTTTAAATACATCAAATGAAATTCTAATGAATGTTGAAGAAATATTTTGTAAGAGCAGTGTCAAAATTTTTAACTAGAAGAACATAAAATAGTATTAAATTTGAGATTATGAATCAGTTTTCAGAAATAAAGAGCATATTTTCACCACCACAGGCAAACATCAAACTTAGATCTACTATTGTTAGTGGAAATTTCAGAGTTTTGGCTGGTAATAATGCTTGGCTGTCTTCTGCACTGCCATGTCTGCTGTACTGGATCTACCTGATAAGATATTTTGCTGGGATACACTAGCTATCATAATTGTTAGACTATGAAATCCAAAAGATTGCCATGAATCCCTAGAAGAGGAAGAAAAATAACTCAAATTATCTCTAGTTTTATGTTTAATTTTAGATGCCAATAGAAATTACATATATATATATAATCCAATCCAAAAAAAGAATCTGGAAGAACCAATGTAAGAAATACTGATAATAATTTATGAGTGAAAACTGATCACAGAATAATAGGTTTAATAGTAAAAATGACCATGAGTTGAATGTCTGAGTGTAGATTTAAATCCAGCAGTGTCCCTTAATGGGGCAGAAAATTTTCTTTCAGGATAAGTATAAAAACCACCCAAGTGCCAAAATTTTTCAACTCGGGGCAGTTCAGATTCAGATCTGGATTCCAGCATTACAACCAGAGCTCCTCATTTGACTTAAATTTTGATTTCCTTTGCTTTTGTGGATTTAAATTAAATCACATGCTTCCTGTTCTTTCATGAGGGTGAATGTATTAATGTGTTTCGTTACCTGCTAATCTGACTAGGAATAAGGAATTGCATGAGAAACAATTCTAAAAGAGTTACTCCATATTCAATTGTTAATTTCATCGTGGTGTTGCTCATCTTGTATTCACTTTGCGTATCAGACCTCAGTTATAACATACACCACCTGTTACGCAAAGATCCTGCAAGCGATTTATGGAACTCGGCATATATTTTATTTAAGGGCATAATGACAGCAGGGACAGATTTCATGCCTGTATGTGACCCTCTTTTCTATTGTCTACTTCCTGCCTCACAATAAATGACTTGTTATTCCAAATGTTTCTGTGCTTTTACAAAGTATTTGTAGCATTTATGTGCAGGCAAGCAAAACGCCTGGGTACATTTTAGAATTGCCAATTTTAAATGTTCAAAATTTCATCTCAGGTGTCTGTCATAAAAGCCGCAACAAAAGTTATATTGAAGATTATCCTGACAAAATATGCATGAATGAGCAAACTAAAAAGATACTTAGAAAAACTGACGGTGTTTGATGCATCAAAAATAACAACCGCAAACTGTTAACATTTTTAGCCAGAAATTTTCCTGTGCAGCAGAGCTGAAAATGGGCATCAACATTCAGAAACATAACAAAAGCTAGTACACTTGAACTCCTGCCACACCAAGGTTATTAAAATTTAGTATGTAAAGAAAGTACTGACAAGGACTGAAATTACATGGCTGTGCATGGCCAGAGACTTTATCATGCGCTGAGCAGAACTAGCACTAGTCCCTTTCAATCAGTGGGACTAATTGACCAAGTAAAGTGATCCCCAAGATGGATACCGGTATCTGCAGACAACAAAAAGTCAAACACAGGGAGATTAGAGATCCCTGGAATCTGTGGAAAGATGCTGACTAGCTGTTACATTTTTTTCACTTGGTTAGAGAGTCGTGCTAACAGTGCCAAGGTCATGGGTTCAATCCCCGTAGAGGGCATTCACTCGAGTTGGACTCAATGGTCCTTATGAACTCAGAATATTCTGCCATTCTGTGTGATTCTGTGATCTTTCCAGAGAAGTTCTGAAGGATGCAAAGTAGGTGAGCCCTTCAGGAAAGGTTTAGGTTAGACATTAGAAAGAAATTCTTTACAGAAAGAGTGATAGGGCAATGGAATGGGCTGCCCAGGGAGATCATCAAGTCACTGTCCCTGGAAGTATTTAAGAGATTGAATGCAGCACTTAGTGCCATGGTCTAGTAGACAGGGTGGTGTAAGGTCAAAGGTTGGACTCAATGATCTCAGAGACCTTTTCCAAGCTAATTGATTCTATGATTCTAAGAGTCTATGATTCTATGAACTTGGCTGCCTCTTGATCTGGAGTTGCAAGACACAGGAGCCTCCCTGCTAAAGGTACTGCTGAAACTGGGCATAACTCGTCCTCTATAAGGAATATAACTAGTGAGGTAGGAAAGGCCCCTTTGCTGCAAATATGGTGCTGCACAGGGATAGAAGGCTGGGCTGTATCCCTTGAGTCTGCCCAACCTGGAGTCCATCCCAGCTGCTCCTGCTCCAACATCATGAAGACAGTATCAAGCAGAGTAGTAAGTGTGCAGTCCCTCTTGTAAAGGCCAGATACTGCCCACTGTAGAGACAGATAAGATTTGCAGTGATAACCAGTTGCAAGTGTGCTCATGCAACCCATGGTAATAGCTGTGGATGACTCAATATTGGCCCAAAAGATTCCTCAACAAAAGCAGGAGCAAGACAAAATTAGACTGGCAAATTAGTAGCACCAGGCATGAAAATTATCAATCTTTACTCAGTTACAATACTAGAAAATAGATATAGCTCTCAATATAGAGGGTCCAAGTGAAAGAAGATAATATCCCAAGATAACAGAAGCAGAAGATAAGGTGAAAAATGGAGTAACACTGAAATGTGTCAACCATCTCCATGCTTGCACCATAGTAAATGAAACAATAGCTGACAATGACCATAAAGCATCACCCAAAAGCAGAGGAAACAACACTTCTGTGCTCTTGCCAGCAGTTCATGGCTGAGTTGCGTGTGTTCTGGGGTAGCTCTGCAAAACCTGTACCTGTTTTATTCACTCACTGCACAGACATGGCTTGGAGCACTGAAAGAATAGTGTAAGAAAGGGAGTACTAACCAGAACAGAGATGAAGCTGGGCTTGACAGCTGTGAGGAAAGTGCAGCACTGGCAAGAATAATAAGGTGCTTTCTGGAAGAAGACTTTTTGAGTATTTTCCAGGAATTCATGACACTCAAAGGAGTGAATAAATAATATGAGAGCAAGTAAAAGAGCAATATGCTTACTTTTTGTACTCTCAAGGTGTTTAGTATTCTCTCTGCTCTTTGGTGGTAGAAACTAGAGGGCAGTCCACTTGATGAGTGCTATTGGGAATTCACATAAAAGAGAAATCCCCCCCCAAGCTCTAGGTATAGCCAAAATACATGTGTAATAGGATATGGATTGTTGTGCAAATCATTCTGCTCATCTTGGCTAAATTCATCCTGTAACTATCAACTGAATAACACCCTGCAAGGGGGGAAAGTAGCAGAGTGGGGGAATGGCTTGCTACTGGAGTAAATTTGTGCAGCAATTTCTGTGAAGTGGAACAAAGACCTTAGGAGAATGAAGATTTCTCTCTTTAGAAGCACACATGCAGGCAAGGTGAATCTGATTTAAATGAAGTATTGGCTGTAAACTCTGTATGGGTAGACTAAATTAGCTTTCAGAAATCTTATTTGCATTTGTGGAATTGTAGAACCATTTAGAGTGAAAAAGACCTTTAAGGTCATTGAACCTATGCACATGTAAGGAATATTTTGAGTTATTAATAAAATTGCTGTTTTCCCATAAACTGCTTATCTTGGACATCTGTGTTTTACTCTTCATTCCCAGAAGTATATCTAGAAATAAGCTGTAGGACTTGAAGTGCTGATTCAGTCATGCTATGGGGTCATAATTTTCACAGGATGGATACAAGGTTCCTAAAAGCATTGCCCATGGTGGGAAATAGTACCCCACTTGAAGTAAATTGCTGCTCAGAATGGGTAAACAAGTACAGTTTGCTTGGAGCCAGTAGAGTATAGCATGGTGGCACAAAGTAAGCATGGGAAGACTGCTAACCCTCTCCAGGTGGCAGAGAGAGAATTGCAGTAGCTGCCAGGTAGCACCATAAATGTGTCCCACAATGGTCAGTGTCCTACTGCTGCAAGGCTAGGTGTTTCTGGGGATTCATTCCTTCCAGTCATCACCTCCCTGGCTGGCATGCAAATGCCAGAAGCAATGTATCTGGATGACAATATATCCAGGAATGCTGTTAGAGTATCTTAGCTTGATAGACCTAAGGATTCACAGATAGTTCACTTTCAAGTAGTCTCCACATTGCGATGCTGAGAAGCAGTCTGTAGATTTTGTATGAATTACAATTTATCTCTATCAATAATCATATATATTCATATTTTACTTAGAGTTCCAGTTACTGATGTATTAGGCAAAGGAAGAAATGGGGAAGCAGGCTTCCCTCAGATGGCATAAGTCAACATTTTTCAATGCAATCATTATTTGTCTTATACATACCAAATCCGTCAAGTTTGCAAAACTGCTGATATATTTTGTAGAGTCTCAGAATATAAATCCCTTAAAAATATGGGATTTCAAAATATCTGGAAAGAGCTTGGACCAAAGGTCTCAGCTCAATTGATTTCCATACGTTTTTTTCCCCTTCTAAATGGCTTAGTTATTTTTGAGCTTCACAAACAAATTTTAATTTAAACACATCTAACACATTTAAATTGTGCTGAGCATGAAGAACTGATCTTGAGAAACTATAGCTGCATCAGTTTAAAAATTTACATTGGTGTGGGAAATAGACCTGGACAATCAAACCAAATTTTCTCCATGACACACAAAGTTTAGAAGTTTACATGCTTTTTATCAGAATCTGGTCAAAATTCAATTTATGTTATAATTATGGCTACTGTAATATTTCACAGAGTCTAAAATTCTAAAATAACAGAAACATGAGACAAAACCAAATTGCTAAATAGATTTTTTAAATTATTTGCAAATTCTTTCATCTTTTCGATTTTTAAGTTAACACAAACAAGCACTGTTCCTCTCTTTGCTCTTTTTTATGCATATAGATTTTTCTTTCAATGAAGTAAGGTAATGTTTCTGGTTTTAGCTGAGTAGTGAATTAAAAAGATTTAATTTGTCCTTATCAATTATTAGCAAGATCTTGAAATGACATTCTGCTAATTATTCAAAAACTTCTTGTGAGCTCAGACAAGCCTGCCCAAACTGACCTTGAAAGTATGTGAAGCAACAGAAGTAAAAAAAAAGAATTTCTTGGCCAAAGAAAACATCTTTATTTTTTTAATAGTTATGGAGAAAAAGACTACTTAGTGCAAAGAACTCCTACAGCTGAGCCCTTTTACAATTTTAGATGGAGCCATGAAAAATAATTTTCAAAAATATTCAGGCTCTCACTAAACTCAGTGGTAAAATGTCCTTTTCTTTCTAAAACCAGAAGACCTAACAGAGCAGGGCAGCTCTGAAAGTCCCATCTCAATATTGCTGTTGCTGTTACAAGTTTTTCATGCCAGGAAGAGACTCAATGCAGTTTAGTATTGTCATCCTGTATGTTGTTATAATAGGAAGAATATCTTGCTTTTCCACTCACCTCATATGATATCTTGCAAAAGAAGTAGACCAGCATTGCAGATACAAATTCAGCCTTGTTTTCTGTATGAACATAAAGCAAAACACCAGCAAAGCCCTGCTTAAACTTAGTGGGAAAGTTGAGCTGGGCAGAGCACTGGTGTGGAGCTTGAGCATATTCTGTTCTCAAATTCTCCTTTAGAGTTCATGAATATCAGCCTCAAAGGAAGTATATTTACAAGATAGTCAGAAATACTGCTTAAAGTTAACATCCAAGTTAAAAAAAAAATATTCTGTGTTGTTAACTGTTGGTTTTACTTTAAGCAGATTATAGAATGCAGTCAAGAGTCTCCAAACATTCAGATTTGGTTAAAATTGTCTCAAAACATAATAATAGCCACTTCAATAATATTATTATTTTGTTATCAAAATTTCAAGGTAAGAAAGACCATCACTTCCTTTATGGTCTGTCAGTGGCCTCGTCCAAGGACATTTACACAGCTGTTCTGATGCAACAACCATTCTTGATAAATTCTCAGGTTAGTTCAGAGAATACTCAGCAGTTCATCTCATTTGGTCCTTTTAAGAGTTGTTTTGTAGGCACTTGGGAGAGTCCTCTTGCACCCCAATGCCTGTAATGAGGCAGTTTAACCCTTTATGCCAAGCTTCCAGCTTCCATGACTTTTGAAAGGTCAGCGGGAAGCAGTTTGACACTGTTCAAGACAAACAGCAACACTGCCTCATGCCATACATTTGCTTCGAATTGGGGTTCAGACCTTCCACCAGGCAAAATTGAGCAAAGTGATGATTCAGAAAATTTATACACTGTGCAAGAAGGATAAAGATCTAACAAGATTCATTGTGTCCGGCTGATTGATGTGGCTCAGCATCCAGAAGAGCTGTTATTATAGAATGGTTTGAGTTGTAAGGGACCATCTAAGGACATCTTCCACCAGACCAGATTGCTCAAAGTCCCATTCAACTTGATCTTAACACTCCCAGGGAGTGTTATGCTTCTGGGCTTGGTTTTTGTCTTGGACCATGTGGAGGACCATGCAGATGTGAAGTTATAAATGAGAGTACAACCTTCACAATGCACGAGTCCTCGTCCTTATCATGTGATGAAAAGAGTGAGGGATCCCAGCTAGGGAGCCATCATTCCCTTTCAGACACACTGGATGAGACAATGCCTAACCAGGGAACAAATGGGCAAGAGCAGGAAAGAAACTGCATCTACCTGGCCCAGATTTCACACACTCAGGGAAACTGTCTGTCCCTTTTTAATCTTCTGTCTGTATTTTCTTAGAGGAACCACACACCTTTCTTACTCAGAACTACCTATGGCCAAGATCAAACTTTTATTTCGCAAACCACTGCAAGTCATTCCAGGGCCAAATCAATCTTTGAAAAAAGGCATTAACTTTAAAATAACATTTTTTTGTTCTTAAGAAATGAGCCACTTTCTTTGAAACTTGAAAAAGGTGCATTTTCCAATTGAGACTCTATGATAAATATTTAATTTGTGAAGGTTTTTTATTCTGTAGTTTCACGTAGCTCCATGCTCCTCAAGTTTTTCTCCACTTTCACTGTACCAACATCTAAAAAACAAAAAAAATCTTTGCAATGGATGAGCGGAATAGATTTCTGAATATGTTTGCCTTTTCTTAAGTCTTGTTTTTATATAGAAATTGACTGACTAGGCTTGAAAGTACTTCCTGCTTAAAAGTTATATACTGTAATGAAAACTGTCATGTTAGTTTCCTCAGAATTAATTTAGAATATTTATCCCCAGAGAATCCGGGACTCTAAACTTAAGGATAAACTGAGGCTGTTTGTTTCCCTCAGGAATCTGCTCCACAGTTATGACGACAACTGTGTACTAAAATGGCAGCAGTGTCACAAGTTTATTTGCAACTGCAACACAGCAGCAAGCTGCTGGACATAGCCCAGTGTATTGTTATAGTCAGGGTAAGGCAGTACTATGCTCATGATAAAACCGTAGGTGAAAAAACCAAACTTCTAATTTAGTTATGATGCAAATACTCATTAAATAATTGATTTGAATGACTCTGAATGTTTTAAAGCAATCTATTCAGTTTCAATGTTTTTTCTCAAAAATACTTGAAAGATGCTATACTGGCAGTGGCATTAATCTGTCATTTCCAACTCTACAACAATTAAAAATCTTTTGCTGCAATTTTTAGCTCAGTGTTCTTTTTCACTTCTAATGTGGATTAAAGCCTGCAGTCACAATTCTGGTAGTTTGAAGACATTTGATCCTACAGTATTTATCCATTATTTGGTTTGTTTACCCAAGGGAAAATAAAGTGTCATGCCTCAGAACAGTGAGATCCACAATACACTGTGATCTTTGACAGATGTTAGTATTTAGGGGAAAAAAAAAAAAAGGAAAGCTGAATCACTTGGGAAGCCAGTTTTGAAAACTGCCTGTCCTTGCAGGTGCACAACTAATTATTTGTCATGAAAACTATACAAAGACAAGAATATTTCTTATGAAGTGATGATTCAATGTTATTTTAGTTAACAAAATATCTTTTTTCATATGGAAAACTCATCTTCTGAAACACAGGAAGTTTCACCTGAACATGAGGAAGTTTGCCATAAGGGAGACTGAGCAATGGAACAGGTAGTCCAGAGAGGTTGTGGAGTCTTCTTCTCTGGAGATATACAAAAGGCATCTGGACAGAATCCTGAGTAATGTACTCTAGGGGACCCTGCAGGAGGGCTGGACTAGATGACTTTCAGTGTTCCTGTCCAATCTTATCCATTCTGTGATACTGTGATTCTGTGATTTTGTCTTTCATTGTCCTCATCCTAATCCTCCTTGATTTTGCCTTTCATTGTCCTCATTCTAATCCACCTTGAGTTACCTCGTGGGGATAAGCAGTTTGCTTGCTTTACAGAATGCACTTTTTTAAAAAGAGCCACAGAGAATTTCTTGCCTCTCAGAAAAAGCAGGTTTCTTTAGCTAGGAGCAGGACATAAGTACACTTACACTCAGGTTCTCTATAGCAGTTATCATTCTTGTCTTAAGGATTGCTAGGAAATAAGAATGCCTTGTTTTATAGGCAATAGACAGTGGGTTGCCATTGAATATCTGAGCTCCTCAACACTCTACAGGTTCAAAGCCCAGGAGAATCTAAATCTAAGTCACCATAGGGGAGATTGACAGCACCTGTGGCAACAACTTTTAAGCTGATTCATGGAATAATATAAAACATACACTCCAGAAGGCTGTTCTCATATAATTGGTTAGGCGGCAATAACTTTTAAGTTGATTCATGGAACAATATAAAACATACACCCCAGAAGGCTGTTCTCATATACTTGGTTAGGTGGCAACATGATATATTAAAGTCCTGAATCATTACAGCATAGGAGCAGAATAAGCATAAAGGATGAATTAAAATATAAAGCCTTGATATACTCATATTTAACATGGTATTAACATGGTATTAAGTTATGTGATCAAAATTCTATTAAAAAATTGAGGTGATTTACACAGTATTGAGGAAAAGATCCCTGGAAGTTTTGTTAGGAAACATTTGTTTCCAAAAAAGCAGGGAAGGGTAGAGGGCCAAAACTCCCACTCTTGCTTACACAGAATATATGTGAACAGTATCTGGGAATTTGAGACAGGACTTGAGCAAATGTTAATATTAATGGAGGAAGAAATATTTTTGAGGGTTTTTTGCTGACATTTTAAAATTATGTAGCTACTTATAGGAAAGCCTATGAGTAAGTCTACAGACTAAAAAACTCCATGAGAAAATGAGGTCAGGGCTTAACAAGTAGCTTCCATCAAAAACATACCAGGAATGGTAAGGCCATCTTTTAAGACTGATATATAAGACTTGAACTAAAAACAGAACCCTTCCCCCCCCCCCCCCCCCCATTTTTTAAGGGGAAAATATAATTTGGAGTCCAGGTCTGTAGTTGAAATAAATTGATATAGCTCCCCGGGAATTATCAGAACTATGCTAGCTGAAAGCCAACAGCATGGTATGGACAAAACCATGTGTAACAGGAAAACCAAGATGGCAAAAAGCCTGGTTGTTTATATGCATACTTAAAATTCTCAGTATTGGCCCACTACTAGGAATCAGCAGCTACTTCGACAAAAAGACAGCTTTGCTCCCAGATACACAACTCAGACTGGGCTTAGTCAGTTAAGCAGACACTTGAAGGCATTTCTTCTGTACAAAGTATTGTAATTGCTTTCACATATGGCAAATACAATTATGTATCTCACCGCTAGGGTGGATTATAAATGAACAATGACTTGTATTTCAATAGACAGCAGCTGCATTTCTGTAAGGAATGTTACAAGAACTTGTGGCTAAAGCCAGAAAAAAACCCCAACAAAGCAGTCAGGTAAAGGGCAAAATGTGAGTTCCTGATCCTGAGAAAAGAAAGAGCTGGACTTAAATCAGCTGCTCAGCTTGCTGTACCCAGCCCTATTCAAATATGCAAGAAGGATTGATTTAAGAGGGTATGCAAAACTTCCCTCCCGCAGTAAGGGTACAGTTACTATTGAAACATGTGTGCCTTGTTTTAAACAATCTCCATGAAAGAAGGGCACAAAATGCTCATTTGAGCTAAAATTATTTCACAGATTATGCAATTTACTGTGTCTTATTTATAAAAGTAGCTACCATCACAGATGTGAACTGTACAAACGGACAGAACTGATGGATTACTCCATAGATAAACTCATTTCACACATAATCAAGAAAAATTAACATTTGAAATATGGGAATAAGTACAGAATCTATTCAGTTTCCAGCATAATAATAAAGTTGTTCTGGACACATCAGAAACACAATTAGAAAAGTCTCCCAAGTAAAAAGGAAAGGTTTGTTATAAACACATTATTTTCTCCTTAGCTTTTTGTTTTCCTTCTACTATTGAACAGATCATCCTACATTAGTGGTATATTATTGCTAAATATCAGCTAATGAAGTCCACAACAGTATGTGAGCACAGCAAGAGAATAATATGCTCCTCTCTGTCTTCACAATAATATGCAAAGAATAATATAGTTGTCTGTGGCATAAATGCCAGCAACAAGAGCCAGTCAGACTTGCATACATGATGTCTGGTTTGGAGCAAGGCCTAAAATTTAATCTATGTTAGAAAGAAGGTACATTTCTTTTTAAATATTTTACCCAATTTAAAAATAACATTTTATACTTAAAATCCTGACTCCATTGAAGTCAAAGGAGTTTAGCCATTATCCTTCAACTTCCATGAATTAAGGTTTTCGACAGCAGTCCTGATAGACCTTGCTGACATATAATGAGCATTTCCATGGCAGTAGTGCTGAGATGTGCCAGCACAAGTCAGAGTCAGTGTGTGTTCTACCTGCTTTGAGAGACCATCCCAGTCCTGGAGATCTATCATTTCCACCTGGTGTCATCTACCTGGGCAAAGGAGACTGAGGTCATAGCAGCAACAGAGGCAGCAGAGGGATTTGCTGAAGGTCATCCAATACAGCCAAGTATCCTCTATTCCATTTTGGTTTCATAGCTATTGAGTTATTTTGCCCTAGGTTTCAGTTTGTTCACAGAACATACCCATTAAGATATTCCCAGAAGTAGTTATTGTCTGACAAAGAGCTAATAAGTAATGGTGAGCTTCAGAACTTTTCTTGTGCATTTAATTTTCTCTGTGATGTAGTAGGGGACTAGTTTCATTTGTAGTTGTGGGGTGGAAATCGAAAACAAAACAGAACAAAAGTAAACTCCTCAAATTTAATATCTCCCAAAGGCTCCCACTGGCTGTGCTGCAAGTTAAAATCACCTGACTTGGTGTGCTAAAACAACATTTGTAATTTTTGTTGTTTGAAAATTCCATGAGCAGTGAAAGTAATTTCCTGTCCTTATAGGTGATATTTCTAAAATGATTATTTGCCTGGATTCCCAGGTACTAGAACACTCTTAAACCCGCACATGCAAACTCCACAGTGAGTGGGTCTGATATTACAACTGAAGGGTGGAATGTTTACCACCAAACTGAGGGAAGCAGGGAAGGTCTCTCACTGTGCTGCTTCTCAAGTTCCATCCAACCTCTTTAATCACAGCATCAGGGCCTCCAGCAGAAAATAAATTTAACTACTCTTTTATGTAAGATTTATTGCATTAAAAACAAAACACATTCCCTGAAATGACATCAGAAGTGCTTTCTGCCTCAACTCTTTTCTGTTCATCTTTTCCCCTCACTCTTCTCTGAGAGGTTCATTATCTTCAAATGTATTATGGGATAAGCATCACTCAGCAACCTGCCTTATTCTCCTAGAAATCCCCTCGTCTGAACTGTAATCAATCACATCACCACCCCAGCTGTTCAGCCAGATTGAGATGTGGGTCTCAGGGAGGTGAGCTGCTACACCTTACTCCTTGCACTGGTTGCAGCCCATGAGGTGCATTGCCTTGGGCCCCAGCAGGCTCCATAAAATCTTTTTTGCCCAAGATTGTGTTCTCTGCCCCCACCAGCCATTACTTGCGTGTGCAACGCTTTTTCAAACCCAAAGATCCTGTTTGGATAAGCCTCAGAATAGCTTTGAAAATGTAACCTCACCTTGTCCTGCAGAAGGAAAAATGGGCCAAGATAAGAAAAAAAATCTCACAAGTAGAATACATTTCTGTTAGTCTGCCAAATGCAAGCGGAGGAGCCCAGCAACTCCTGGACAGTGACAAGATCAGTGTGGAATCATACTGGTGGTGTACAGTACTGCAATTTCTTTGAAGCATAGCCTAGCCTTGTGAATGCTAAGTTAGAGCAGATAAGTCTCCTAAACTCTACCTATCTGTCATGTTGAAGAGACCATTAATGTTCCTAGCAAGATGACTGTTTGTAACACACTAGTTAAAAACTCAACTAAAAATGACAGCCATTTAAAAAAATATAATGTGAGAAGTAACCTGGTATAAGTGTTCCTGAAGGATAAGTAGCTTGTAAAGGTAAGTAAAAATAGCATAAAACCTTAGCTCATGCACAAGGAGGAGATTCACAGGGAAGGAGGAGGCTGTTTAGTATTTATATGCATAGGACAAGCTCAGGGGCAAAATATTGACAAGATCACAACTAACACTCAGTCATGCAACCCCATGGGCCAGTTTTCACTTTTTTTCTGTGTGATAGATATTTGTCTCAAAGTGTTTTGGGAGACCACCTGAAAGTTGTACATTTTAAGGAGTTTATCTGATCCTAAACCCAGAGCAAAATTAGAGTTTGCTTATTGTCTCTGTGGTTGTGAAAGTTAAAAACTTCTTCAGGACAATAGAAGGAAGAATATCTTAATTATCTGTTTGCAATTAAGTGCTTTAAGCATAGATCTGCCTAGTTCCCCATTATGAGCAAGGTTCTGTTCTTTGAAGAAGATGATTGCAGAAACATTCATGCTGGAAACTGTTCTACACCATCCTCCCAAACTTTTATGCAGCAGTGTTTGCATATTTTTTGCTGGACTGTTATGAATCCTAATGTTAGTCTTATGAGAAAAAAAGGCGCGTTGACTAAAGAGATTACTGTGTGTGGTCTGGAGCTTGTTATCACAAAGTCAATCAATCACACCTTCATACACCTCCTCTGTAAGTCTCTGGGGTATTGAGAGAATTATTTTTATACAAAACAACTGTATTTCCCCATACCTCCAATAAACACAAACTGTGTTTCATATTTTCATCACAGGCATAGGCAAACCACCATTCCCAGCAGCCCTGTGCAAATCATAGGTTGTGTGTGATGGAAGCTTTGTAATTTACTGGCTTTTGTGAAACCAAGATGTATATACCTACAAGTTTTTACATACCTTATTTTCTCCATTTTTCAGCTAAGCCCTTTGCTCAAACATTAAAATTGTTGTCCACTGTATGATGAGTAATGCCTGTGAAATTTGGCTCTTCTGCAGTGAAAAGTGGTTTTGGGGAGCGAGTCTGTGAGAACTATCTGAGGGAAATACTGCACATAAAAGAATCAAAAAATCCCAGAAAAATATTTTCAAGGAAACCTGCAGATATTCTCGAGGGTCTCTTACAAATGACTAAGGAGGTGCTGCCTTCACTGAATTTGTAAAGCACTTTCAACTTCAATCTCTGTCTCCAGCACAAGGTGAAAAGTCCTGTGATGTTTGCTACTACCCACATCTAATTTGAACAATTTAGCAAGGCCTCCAGTTCATTGTTTTAAAATCATACATCTTAAAACTGCACAGCTGTTCACCTCTGATTGCCAGCTAGATAACAGCTATAAAATGCAAGCCATAAGACAAATATTTCTGCAGATTTGCTAAGTTATAGCCATCCAAAAATATTCCCTCTGCTGCCCAATATGCAAACACCCTTTCTACTGTTAGATTTTATGACTGCCAAGGATGGAAGTTGTAAAGAATGTGATACTATTGTGCTATACCATAAACTACTATTTCACTAGATTCCCCGATTTCTTTGGGGAAATCTAGCACAAAAAAAGCTATTTACATGGAAAAAACCTGAATTTATTAGAAATACCTTTCTTCTCAGATACAGTCAAGTACATTACCATAAATATGTTTTACAAATATGGTGCTCTGAGTACAGACCACCCCTCTTAATGACTGTGGATAGAAACCTGGGGGTTGCCTGTACGATACTGCTTCTCCAGTTCTAACAGTTCTGCATTAATATGGTGTGAAAAACCTATATATAGAATGCATTTGTTAAAATCAGATTATACTAATTCTATATGAAGTGCTTTAATGAAAAATGTTTAATGGCTGAAATACTATAAGACTGCAGTTAGAGTGCAGGTGCAAAAATGATATTCTACACTCCCTAGAGAGCAAACTTGTACATACTGTGAAATATCAATTAAAGTTTATAGCTGCCTGTACCAGTTAAATGTCTTTTTCATGGGAAATTTTCATCTTCTCTTATGAAGCACTCACTTGGGTTAAAATGTGTACTGAATTATGTGGGCATTTTGAGTTATTAAGGAATAGATTTGTTTTACAAGCAAGCTTTAAGCATTCTTTGCAGTTTTTATGAGGTCATCTACATGACTTTTAAATGGTGCTCTTGGCCAACCTCAATTCTCAGACCAGTTCATTAATTCACACAGCTGTCTTTAAAACTACAAGAATAATATATACTGGAGTCTAGAAGAAAGAGGTGGATTTCAAGGCTGTATTTCAATCAAGGGGCCTGTTGACATCATAAACTATGAGAGGACAGCCTAAGCCGTTTCATGAACAACAGTAAGTTTCCAACTGAAATATAGCTTGTTCAATTGATTTCTTTTAGAATATATGGAGAAAGGATGTAAAATTCACTTTCAAGTGAGCACACCTCACTGAAAGTGTCAGCTGGAATATACACAATGTTCAGTGTTGGCAGAGGTTGTCCCAGTAAAATCTTATAGTCTATGGTATACACTATGGTAGTCAGCCTGCTCACATGTTTCTGGATCTGAATGGGGAAGACCTGGATTTAATTTCTGATTCTGTCACGCTTCCTGGGTGGTTTTGGACAGGTGTCAGACCTTCTTGTTCTTCTATTCCATATTTATATATTTTTGAACAGTACATATTTTTTAATTTCTTAGCTATCTTTTTCTCTCTTGTTAGCTAAAAAGTTTTTGTGCTGGGGTCTGTCTGCCAACAGATGTTTATATCATAGTTAATTTAAACTATTGAGACCTCAAGTTACTCTTGAAGAGCAAATAAAATCTGAAGTATACTGATACAGGAGAAATCTTGTAGGGGGATCTTTAAAAGGATGCAACTTGAGCTGAAAAGTTTGTATCAAAACTTTCTAAGCAGACCATGTGCTCCCTATTTTAAATATGCCCCTCAATAGTCTGGTAGACAGCAAAAGTCAAAATCTAAGAAACACTTTCAGCTAGGAGGTATGTTATGGAAAAGGGGCAATCCTCATGGGGTTTTATTCAGAATGCTGTGGTTAAGACAATGAAGATCCATCCCAAGATTTTCCCTCTTCACCTTGACTGGCAGAGGAAAATGGCACAGTTAGTACAGAGCTAGAAGTTGTGATACATTTATAGTTGGTTTTATTTTTTTTTAAGATATCTGAATTAGTTGTTTGGAGATATATTTGAGTAGAATTTCCTGCAGCTAGTTCATGGATAATGTTTTCATATTCACTAAATCCTGTTTTCTGAATGTGCTTGAAATGAAAGCAGTCATCCTGCTGTGTTGGTGCCAGGCTTAAGCCCCTTCTTTGACTTTGGGATCAAACCATATTGAGAGCTCTTAGCAACTAGAGCCATTTTGTAGCCTGCATGGGCAGGGTGGATGATTTGAGACACCCTTCAGCTTAGAAAACGTGCTGTCACCTCTAGTTCTAGTTGCCAGTCTCTGCAGACAGCTCAAGGCCAGCAAGCCCCCACTGTCAGTATGCTGCAGAATCAGTGAGCTCTCTGAAGGTCTGCTCAGGGAAACAGAGGTAGATCATCATCAACAGGACTGATGCTGGCATATCCATTTGCCAAGTAAATATTTGGATTTCATTCTTGAAGTTCCTCTCTTTAGAGCCTTTCAGAGAAGCATTTTGTAAAAATTACAGGTTTTGCCATAGCAGATCTTCCTATAGTCATAATTCAGTATAAAAGCACAACTGCCAAACAAATTTTCTTCAAACTACCATATTTGAGGTCCAGAAAGGATTTAGTTACACTTACGTCTAAGTGATATACTGTTGTTAAGAGAACTCCTTCAATGAAACTCCAGATCAGCAGACATGCCTGGTGGAATATATCCTGGAACATCTCAGGTCAGCTAGAGTATTGAACTGTACAGAGAAAGCAAATCCCATCCAGACTCTCATGTGATTTGAGTCAGGAACAGTCAAGATCAACATCTTACTGAGTCTCAGTTATTCGATGGGGGCACAAAAATGTCCATCTTCTTTCCACAGATCAAAAACCTCAAGGGAAAAAGTAGAGAAGGTAGAATAGGACAAAGAGAAGAAAGTATTCTCTAAAATTATATCTGTAAATCCTAAACCAATCAAATTATCAGATTTCTATGGTAGGAACTGGGAAAACACTGGCAGGGACACATCTATCACCACTTTACCTGTAGATGTGTGACACACATTATTTACCTCCCATTTGCTCTCTGCCTGGCAGCAGAGACTGCTGCAGGAAGGGATGACAGGCAGAGTGTGCTCACTGTGATCTTCCTCCATAGCAGACCCACGAGCAGTCCTTCCTGAAGAACTGTGCCACAGCTATGCATTGTGATTACTGACAATTGGTTGTGAGCTTACTCAACCTGGTTGAGGACAAAACATGGGGACAGGAGACCAAAGCAGCCCAGCCTGCAGTGGGAATGAAACCTTCCCTGCCATATGGTAAGAATCATCATGAGGGAACCAGTGTCAGCAACCTGTTGGTGCACTGTGAAGGTATAATAAAAGTCCTGTCAGACGTGCTGTCAACCAAAGAGCACATACGAGATACTGGAAAATAAATTGTGATAACGTGCTACTGATCAAACTTACAGACTTGGAGGAAAGATACAGAACATGACCCTACATTTAAAACATGTTGCAGTTAAATACCAATGAAGAAGGAACGTGAATGATTCTGGACAAAGAGAAGAAGAGTCCTAAGTCTCCAGGGCATGACTTTATTAACTAACTAGCCTGAAGACAAACAGTGTAAGAAGATAGCTGAGTCTCTATTACCACATCCTGTAAAGAAGTCGCTGTGCACATTAAATCTATACAGAGCCCATAAATGACATTGTAGCAGTGGAAATTGCTGAAGATCCAGCCTGCTTTTTAGCTTAGAGCAAGGACAAATAACATAAACCATCAATACTGACTGAAGAGAGGCCTGAAAAAATGCAGGATATGTGCTCAGAAGAGTATAGAAGCTGCTCCACCCTCATTTTTGTTAGAGCTCAAGGGCTGGAAAGAGCAGAGCTTTGGGCTCCTGCTAGCCACACCACCGCAGGACCTCAGGAAAGATGATGGTTTCCTGCAGTGGACATTCTTCCCTCCTGCTGCCTGTGTAATACTTAGCAAAATCCAGAACTGAATAATTTGAATACCAGCTACCTATTGAGAATACACTATTTTTTAAAATGCCTCCTCCCCTCAAGAATCATGCTAAGAGCTGTCACTTGGGGTTTTGCCTTTTTTTCCCTTTATGTCCTCTTTATTAGTTAATTTTGTGTTTTCTGAGCCTCTCCTATAAGACAATCTTTCTCAATATCATTGTAATATGCAATACAGGGCATCCAGAGTTCTACGCTTTGTTTCAAGCATTACCTCTCAAATATCTCATTCACAGTATTTTAATTCACTAGTAAAAAACAATGGACTTTCTCATAGTCCTGTTTGCCAGATAGGAGACAAGAGGTTAGTCTTCAATGCATATCACCTCCTTTAGGAAACAAAGAAGTTGGGGTTGTTCCATTCCTGAAAGTGGCCAAGGCCAGAGTGGATGGGGTTTTGAGCAATCTGAATCACAGAATCACAGAATATGCCAAGTTGGAAGGGACACACAAGAACCAGTAAGTCCAACTCACAGCCCTGCACAGGACCATTCCCAAGAGTACAGACTGTGGTCTAGTGGAAGGTGCCTCTTCCTGAGGCAGCAGGGCCGGAAACAGGTGATTGTTAAGGCCCTTTCCAAACCAAACCATTCTATGATTCTCTGAACACAAAGTAAAATCTGCAAAGGCCTGTTAAGTACATATTTATAGTCTATACATCTACTTTCAAATACTGACCTTTTGAATTGTATCTTTCATCTTCAAGTCTGCACAGAGCTCATGACAAGTGTATATGTGTCTAGATTGCTGTTAAAATATCTTCAGAAGTGTCTGGAAAGAAATATTTGCTCCAGCCATGCCTCTGGAAATCTCATTATGGTCCTTGCCTTATTCAGGGCAAGTTGGCAGGACCTCCATCATCATGGAGGGGATGAAGAAAGCTGGATGGTACACTGATGATGACATTCCACACATTGTGAAACCTGTGCCTTGTGACAGTAAATGGTTTCCCCTTCCAGGACAAATCTCTTTTTCATTTTAAACCAGAATTGCTGTCTTTGGACACATTGCAAATAAAAAGCTAAACCCTAGGTACAGGGCTTCCTTAGTCCTTGACAGTGTTTGCATTTTGTGGAAAAGTAATCAAACAGGTCATAAAATACTTGTGCTGTAGCAGGCCATTTGTAACTGTGAAACAGGGAAGGCTGTGACAGCACATGGGCATCCCCAGACACCTTGAAAAGACTAATCCTTGCTTCTTGTACTTCTCTACATTTTTGACTGGGAAAGAACCTGATACATGAAAAGACAGCAAAGATGCAATATCATTCACTCTTCAAGTCTTTACCTCCACAGCTACTTCATGCTCCATGCTTCACATGACACTGGCTATGGTTGGTGGTACAGTTACTTTCTCTTTGTTGTCTTTGCTATGTTTGACAAGTAAAGGCCACTAAAAGGAAAGAATTACAGGGCTGCCCAGTATTGCTTAGCTTTTCTGTTAACTTAGCTAACTGTTCACGTTTAACGATACCTTTACTGTATAACTCTGACATATAATGTTCAGCTGTCTGGCCTGATAGCTGGCTTCTTGGACAGAAAATATACCTTTTCAAAGTTGCTTCCTTCCATCGATTATCATAGTCTTGAATGTTTTGAGTGAATTTGAAGTGAGGTTTGCTTTCCCTTTAGTTATCCCAAAGGAATCTCTCGTAAGTCCCCTGCACCTTCGAGCCTGCCTCATAGAGCAGTTGAGAAGGTGGCACCATTTCCAGTACTTTATTTTAGCACTGTTGGCTTCCAGGAGCATTTGAAAGTATTAAATTCATCTGCTCCAGCTTCCTGGCAGTTCTCTTCCAAACTCAGACTGCTTCAGTTATTCCATTTTTCTCACTTCAGTACTTTATTTCTAACACTGTGTAAAAAAGACATGACATAGGAGTTTTGGCAAGGACCCTCAGGGCTTTTCCTCTTTGGGTCATTTCCATGACATAGTTACATGAGACTAGCAATGATTTTAAGAGTTGCCCCTGGTTCAGGAATGAATTGAACCACAGCAAAAGCTGTGCTTCACAGAGGCTTTAGCCCCCTGCCTTAACAGGATTTCAGGTGATGGAGAAAAGCAGATAGTCCTTAGCTGTTGTAACTGCTCCTACATGACTTCCTCTTTTTCTACTGCCTAGAAATGAGCAGGAAAAGCAAATGGCAAAATACTGGGGGTTTTTTGCAACAGTTGTTCTAGTCTGCAGCTGTGTTTAATTAATTACTTGGGTAAGTGAGATGGATAGAATAGCTTTTGAAAGCTGTTGAGAAGAGAGCTGCCTGCAAGCTAATTATACTGTTACAATAATCCCACAGCATTCCTCAGACTTTTCATCCTCTGACTGAACAAGAGTTTAGCAAAATAGCCAAGGATCACTTATAGTTGTGAATAAACAGCAGGGAAGAGTGGTAAAGCAAAATAGGATCTGGTTAGGAACAACTAAATGTTTTACAGCTTGCTCACAGACAAATCATGAAAAGATCAGGTCCCAGGAAAATACATGGAGGATTTTCAAAATGTTTCCCCTCATTTATCCAAAATATTTATTTAAGTTTGCTTTTTTTGTGCCTTAGGTAGCTGACATAATTAATTTTAATGAAAATACTTAATACTTATCAGAACCACTTGTGAAAGCTCCTTGTACTGCCAAGAGGGAAAAACAACTAGAATATCATGTAGCATTTTTGCTCATTTTGGGTAGAAAAATATGTATGTGAAAACTGAAATAATAATACCACAGAGCCAAATGAAAGATTTTTCAAGGACTTAATAGCACAGGTCTTTTTTTTTTTTTCCCCCAGAACATACTTTTATTGTCAAACATCCTAGGTTACACCTGAGAAATTAGATTGGGGGGTGGAATGGAAACATTAAGCACTTCGTGAGTTGGGAGACCTGTAATAACAAGAGGACAAATTGAGTGGTTCTTCCATAAAATGCTGTAAGACGTGTTTCTTTTTCTTTGTGTGCATAACTCCACATTTCAAATTTCTCACGTGAGAGACACAACATATTAATGCCACTGGGAAAAATAAAGAATAAAAGTGGAAAATATCTTCCAATCTGTGGCCACAGAAGTGGTTTTATTTCAGTATATTTATCTCTGCATAAGCCTCGGTGAGTTTTTGGTGCATACATGAGTTCTCAATACAGCTACCAATTATAAACACACGATATCCTGAGGTGTATTTCTCGTGCAAACACATCTGAAAATAAAAAGCATCATGTGCAAGGCAAGTAAAATCAGTGCCAACCAATGTCTAATGATACCCATTAGAGAGACTTCTACTGAGGGTCTCCTGTTTGCTGAGACTTCATTCAGCTAATAAAATGTGATGGGACATGATTCTTACTTAACATGAAACTATATCTCAGTTTAAACACTATGATTTTTAATCTTGCTACATTGCTCAACATGTTCTCTAGAGCATGACATGTCTAAATACAACTGGAAATGTTAATTCACATGTTAAGATATAACAATAGAATTATTAGAAACAACATCTCAGCAACTATGTCCTCTAGCATGGAAGTTTTTCCAGAGCAAAAAAAGCAAAAGTGACAGTCACACAATGCCAATTCCAATGGACATGTCTGAAGCTCTTTTATTTTGGCTTCCGCTTCCATGTGGACAGTCCTGCTGATATTGCACTTGCAGCAGACTTTCAGTAGAGACTGAAATATTTGTGGAGTTGAGTATGCAGTGCTACTACTTTGACAATGTGCCAGTTGCAGACACAGTAGGTAGACAGTGGAAAAATATCTTACTTTTGTGGAATACGCCTCTGTATGTGAGGCAGAAATGAGACATTAGTGTCATGCACAGACAGCCACTGCAGACATAGTCTGGAGATTTCATTTGACTGCCAATTGCAGACACTTTTCTGCAATAGTTCAGAGTTCTGCACACCTAGAAAAGACAACATTTTTCCAAGCTAAAGTTATGCCTGACACTTTCATTTAGGGCATGTCCTTAATAATTCAGCCAAAAGGATGTATCCCAACACTCACTATCCTCAGAAATGTCCTTAGAGCAATAGTTGCAATGCAAGAACTTCAAAATCCAGTTAGTGATTTTCTCATGTCTTGATAAAGCCCATTGAGTGGGAGGCTGATCTTGACAATATTGTTTTCCCTCTCTGCCCCTCAGCTTTCTTGCAAAGGAAGAGGGTAGGGATTTGGGGATTTCTCACTGAGGACCATCAATACCTGAAGCTCTAGGGACGTAGCTCCATTTCACCAGAATTGAGTGTACTCAGTCTGTTCCTGTGGTGTCCTCTGAAGGTAACTTACAACTGTCTTCTGAAGGGCACTGTTGGAGGTAGCCTCTGCCTGGGCAGCCATGGACTTTCAGATCTCCTTTCCATCTCTTGATCCCTTATGGACGGTGCAAAGAGGATGGAGTATGGGGTAAATGCTAAATGTTCATCAGGTGATTTTTAGCTTGTGTGTCAGGAAGGAAACTTGTCTCCAACTAAAGCTAAACAGTGTCAATAACTGTAAAAAATAAACCTTTAGGCTTTGTGTTGCCTTCTTTAACCCAGTCCCTATAGAGTTTTCAGTGGTCCCTACCTTTGCAACTCTTAGGTAGAACAGGTATGTTTAGCAAACACAGGCATGCACGTAACAAAATTTTCCTCATGGTATCTTGTTAGCATTATTAGCATTGTGTGTGTGTGTGTTTAGGAGTTATGGGTTCAATTAGTTCTACTGAGCACTTGAAAGATCATCTTCCCATTTAAAGGGGAATAAATGCTGATCTTTTGATTTTTACAGTCTTCCACAGTCTTCTAAATATGAAATAGAAAATGTCACCACAATCAAGTGCAGAGGGTATGACAACAGCATGAATGTGAGAAGCATGGCGCCCAGCCCCATTTGAGCTGAAAAAACATGGAATTTTTTAAAAATCTTTTCACTGCTTAGTTACAGCAGAAGTCAACTAACCACTCTTTCAGAAATTTTCTACTGCATGTTGCATGATACGTGGACTATCCAGGGTCAGTGGGAATAAAGTGAATGTATTCAGAGGATTCCAAGATGATATCAGATAGGCTATGTCACAAGGGATCTGCACAGAGCTCTGGACAGAAACAGGCTCATGTAATAGTGCTGTAATAGATCTGTTACAAAGAATAGCCCTTCCCTTCTGCACCTAAAAATCCCAAAGATGACGGAACAGTAAGAGATGATAGAAATAAAAAAAAAATGGAGAATGGAAAGAGGAAGAAGAGGACAGCAGACTGGCATATTTCTATAGTCACAGAGGTACAGTGTTTGGTGATCCCATAAAGATGTAGAATACCTGCAGTGTATTGTATTTTCTCTTGCTTCTCTAGGGAATTTCCGATTTCAGTGAAATATCTCAATGCTGGAGACACTTCTCCCTGGAAAATTCCATGTCAGTCCTTTTGTGCCTCTGGCTCGCAGTGGTGAATGAACAAGATAAGGGGGTATCAGGAGGTAATACACGGTCTCTCTCCCACCTGGCCTTGAGATAACTCTTTCAAAAGATAAAACTGTGAAATGACTGCTGAAATGGACAGCACAGCAAATATGAGGGCAGAAAATATATTTCCCTAACAGCTCCACCACTGCTAATCGCACGTGACATTTATTAATGTACTGTATAGAATACAGTAAGGTTTTGTTGATTTAATATGTAACAGGGGGATTTTGGTTTTTCTATCTCACCGACATAGTTCATGGACCACTTGGCTTTCCATTAATGATTGCACAGCCCTCCTGGTGCAGCGACAAATGCTTATATAGTAAATTGATATTCATGCAATGTTTGTAGTATAATTTAGGGTTTTTTTAGCAAAAATAATCAGAGGCAAACCAAGACTGGATTCAGCAGCATGTGCAGTTAGACCACCACAGCTCAGGGGCTGCCAGTGGATGCTCCCTGTCCTGTGTTACACCTGGAGGATCTGCTGTGTAGTGGTGGTAATTGCTTCTACAATAAGACTATGTTATTTTGATACGTGTGGTGTTATTTAAATCAATCTGTGTTTGTTTCAGAGAAGATCAATTGTAGAAAAATTGGAACTTGTGGGAACTGCAGTGTAGCATTTATAACAACCTCAGGTAACCGAAATGACTTTAAAAGGTAGTCACCCTGTATTACATATCTTATGAAGAGCAATGATTTAACATCAAGAAAATGAAATTTATCCTAAAAATATTTTCTTTGGAAATGAAACTTAGATTCTAATGGGACTTCATAGATTACACACACTTCAAAACTTGAATCATAGATTTTTGAGCTAGAACTGAACAATGAAAAATGCTACAGAGTGATTAGATAATTTTCACTTTAATTTGGTCCAAAAGAACACTGCTTTTTTGAAATGCATCCCCAAAGTCTTTGTCTAATATTTAAAAATGACTCATCTGGTGGGACTTCTGGTATTCTTCTTTGGACAATATTCCCAAATCTAATCAACCAATTCATATACTTTTCTTGCTATTTGGATGAAATTTGCTGGCATTAAATATTTTCTTTGAAATTCCACTTCAGTTGAAGTTTTATATAGACTATAGTACCAAAATAAAAAACCAATTAATGATAGATTGTTATATGCATAGTTTATTGTAGTAGAGGTGTCCTCTTTTCAAAATCTGATCCAAATGTCAGACACGACTTGATGGACAGTGGCACCCTTTAGGCATGGAGACTGACAAGGATATTATCCTCCTATCAAAACCGGACCACTCAAGTATGAAATGAGGGACAATGAGGATGTCCACTAACCCAGTGAAATGCACTTGCTCAACTGTGTAAGATCTCTTTATGTTCCAACTCCTTCTAGATTCCCTTCCCCTGCAAGGTCAGGCACTCGGAGGAGCAATTTATAAACTCACAGCTCATATTCTGGTTGCAGTTCCAGGACTGACACAAAATTAAATCAGTCTTGAGTGAAGTAGGATACAGAAATTGCCTTCCCAGTCTATTGAGCCCTTGAAGACTTCCAATAAATCTCCTAGCAGCAGCATTCAAACACCGGCTGCCTATCTTCCCTGCCTTACAAAAAGACCTTGAAATGGAAACAGAAGGGTTTTCTTTGAAGTCATATTTCATAGCACAAAAAGATATGCACAGAAGCAGCTGACTTAAGTGGTTTCCCCCTCTCCTTCAAAGTATTTTCTGAAAGTTTTAAATGGGACTTTTTAGTTAATGCCTAAAACTCCTAAATACAGAGGCTACAGCACATGTGAAAGCAGGAGCTGATATTGACAAAGACTTCTAAAAAAAGATGAAGGCAAAACTCTTTAAAAATACTCTGGGTACCAGAAACATTGCTAGGCTTCATCTAATTGCCTTCCTCCCATGAATATTACAGCAGTTCTTTCCCAAAAAATATTAAACTTGAGCAAGTACATTCACTTCATCTTGGAATTGGCACTGAGTGCAAATGAAATATAACCCTGTGTAATTATTAAGTTAAGCAAGCCATAATTATCTTTATTTAGATTCCCCAGGCTTCAGTAGAGATATGCTGATTTTTAAAGCAGCACTTTCACTTACACTTGTGGGGCAGCAGGAATGAATCTGGAGGCTGGCTCTAGTCCTTCCAGAGACTGTTCTGCTGGTGTGTGACCTGGCAGAGGCACTCTGTGCTATTACTGAGCTGTGCATGCCTGGGGAAGAAAAGGTTCATTGTATTGGCTTATTCCCCTTTCCCAAGAACTCATGAAGCTGGGGGACTGGAAGGGCCACAGCCTTCATGGGCCCTGAGGAAAGGGGCCCAGGAGATGCCCCCACACTGACCATTACCTGGGCATGACCCTTAGTCAGGGGAGAAACAGATCTCAGCAGAGAGCAGGTGACTGCCCTTACCTGGGTGATGGTTGGGATACAGAATATTTTCAGGGCCTTCATGAAGGTCACCCTATCATTTAACAAAGGGCAGCTGTGGTTTCTTTGATGTCAGGATTTCTGTTGCTTGAACCAGATTAAATATTGTACAGTGGACACAGACACCACTCCTGGCACCTCCCAAACTTTGGTCCTTATGCTGATGTGTGATTTGGCCTGGGACCCACTTCTATTTTAGAACCTGCCTCTGTGCAAGTGGGGTCTGGAAGGAACTCCCATGTGAGTGACCCATGAAGACTTCATTTTGTTTTAGGCTGCTTAAAGTGTTATTGGAAAATTCTGTAAGGCAGCTCAAGTGAGTGAAAATGATTTGCTTAAGATGAATGTAACCACCAGTGCATTGCTTCACATAATCTAAACAGAGTTTCAGGCACACTTCATCTATCATTCCCTGAAAGAGAGAGCCTGAGTTAATGCTCTCTGACAAATATTATGTTTCTCAGGCAGCCCTTGTGCTGTCTTACACATTTCCTGACCCACTTTGATTAGGTATACAAAAAGCAGAAGTAAAACATAGGTTGAGTTTAGCTGTTGGAAATGCAAGATAAGGATACTATAAAGGCTCATCAACACCCCAACACTCTGTGAGCAAGACACCCAGCACTCATGAGATTGGAGATTCCTTCTGAGCACTGTAAGATGAGTCACTTGGCTAATAACTATGATTTATAACAGTGTTTTAATAGCTCCCTGGGTTCTCCGCTGAAGGCAGGAGAGGGCAGGGTGTCACACCTCGGGATAGTTGCCTGCAGGGCGGGGTGGGGGAGGGGAGAGCTGGGCTGATGTCCAGTGGTGAGTGAGCATCACTCAGAGGGCAGTCAGAGAAGCCCAGGAGGGAAGCAAGGAAGGGATGAAAGGCAGAGCCATGATGAGCTCCTGGCAGCTGATTTGCTAATGCTGCAACTCTCTTTTGAATCTACCTAATGTCAGGGGCAAGTTTTGGAGCTGGTAATGAAGCGGGAAAATTCCATGTAACCTTTGTTACAAAAAGGAGTATGCTATGCCTCTGTAGTAGATGCTTAAGTAAGTTAAATTTGCCTTAAAAACACCCAAAGCCTCAAATGTATTTATTAATTAGCTGTAAGTGGGCCCATAGTCACATCTCTGGGCATGTATACAAGAAAGTAATCAGAAGAAAATTGGAACATTTCTTTCCAAACATGAAAACCTCATACATTCATCAAACTGCAATTCCCCTAAAGTCACTCCTCACTGCTCAGTTTCCCAGAAAAGAACATTACAGAGCAACTTGGAAGTCAGCAAACAATGTACAAGGCACACATCCTCACTATATTGCTAATCCAAAGGGCTCAGAGGTTAAGTGAGAGCTGGCAGGAAGAACAAAAGACAGTTTCCTCTATCTGGTTTCCCTGATAGAATCATGCTAAAACATTGGCTGGAGCAGTAAAGGATTAAGACAGCACTCCAGAGAGCTGGGCTTGTGCCCTATCTTTGGATCTTCACTCTTTTTTTTAAGGAGGAGAGTACAAACTGAGCAACTCCATCTTCCCCAGGCTGTCCAGACAGGCAAGCATAGCTCAGTCCCATGGAGCTGAACAGTGACATTTGGGTTTTCAGCTTCAGGGGTCTGAGATGCCGATGCTGATCCCATGCTGAGGGACAACTTGAGAGCACTCACTCTGCAGCTAGAGCCTGATATACCTCCCTGTGTCATGCTGCAGGTTTTAAAAATATATTTCACAGGGCAGATACAAGCAACAAAATAAAAATCTCAATTCAAAATAAACCCCACCAAATTAATGGTTAATAACTGTGTTGTGTTTAACTCTAATACCTAATTTCAACAAATATGATTGATTTTCAGTATTTATATTACATTTTTTGTACAGACCACTCAAATTTCAAACAGAAAATAAATTAAACCTAATGGTTATCCCCTTCTGACTTCAAACAATAAAAAGTAGGATGCCCTCACAATTTATTACTCTTTTTTTAAATGCTGGGGGGTTTATTAGTGATTTATATTTTGATGATTCTGTGTTTTCTGCTGAAAAAGTTTTTCTGTAAAAAAAACTTTTAGGATAATCTGATGAGCATGTGCTGATGTCTCCTTGCTTTTATCAAGCAGTTAAAAGCATGCAGGTGCCATGAAGTATTGTCTGCAAAGCTCTCTCAGCTTCCTGGGTGCTAGAGAAGTGGAAAACTGTATTTTTTTCAAGAAAAAGCCCATAAAAATGGTGATTGCTGTCCAAAATCATCTTTCAGGCTGCTTGTCACTTGTTATAACCAAGCACACAATATATGTACTGTGATTAACTGAAACTTGGATTTTTTGGTGTTTCTTTTCGCTATGAAGAGTCTATTCCTACTGTCTTGTCTATCAGATAACAAATTTACATTTCTACCAAATACTGAGATGGGGAGATGAGCATCCCAGGGTCAGTGGTATTGTCTTACATGGGTTGTAGGAGGGTTTTTTTTAACTGTACTTGGTGAAATCTGTGCATAAAGACCACAAATATTTTATTTAAGGAGAAAAAGGAGAAAACCAGTAAACACAAATTCTATCTCTGCTAGGAAATAAAATTATGGCTGTGGTTCTGAGCCACAACAACAGATAAATAATTAATTTGGTTTCAACTGCTCCTGGAGATTGCCACACCAGACTGATGTGGGTGGGGAAGCTGAGTACAGACAGCTCTGCTTTGGCCAGGTCAGGCACAACCCCAGCAGTCAAACCTGTGATCAGGATAAATTTCCAAAAGAAAGGGCAATTTATTAAGGGTCAGTTTCTACAGTTAGCTAAGACCCTCCAGCATGTGATTGGGCTGATGCAGCAGTGGTGAGAAGAGACCTGACAGTCCAGTAGTTACCTCAGTGTCCGCAAGCAACTGGTTGCTTCCCCTGCCCTGCTGCACCTGCAGGAAGGCTAAATTTGCTTTCATGGAGACTGCTTTCACCTTCTGTCAGTGACTAGTGTCTGAAGCTTCTTGTGAGCACAGCAAGCCTCTGTGCTGGGACGGGTTAACCTTCTGACAACATGTAGCCTTGGCCAGGGTCAGAATAGCAGAGAAAGAAATCAGGACAAATCTTAGTCTGCAATGACAATTGAATTAATTTAGGTGTTATGAAAGACAGGCTACTATTTTCTTTCTTTCTCTCCTTCTCAGTTTGGATTTGCTTTCCTTTAATCTACCCATTTTATTGACTAAGCCTGAATCATCTTTTTGCTGTCTACACTGAGCCCCATCTTGAAGCTTACTTCAAGCCCTATGAAGTAAAAATGGATCTTTTCTCTGCTTTCAGTGATTGTGGGACTTCCTGCTATGGTCATTATAATGCTGTCACTTCTATGTAGTTATCAATTAGCCTAACAGCAAAATATGAGTGGGGAATGAAGAATCACTGAGGGGTTTGAGGCAGCTACACCAACCCTCCACTCCTGTGGCTGTAAGCTCTTCTACAAACATGTGGGATTACCAAAAGGGCTTCCACAAGGCTCTGCGACTCTGAAAGCCTCTAGGAAACATCATATGGCTTCAATTTGGAAAAGACCACACACAGTATGGTACTCGTGACACCTGCTACATGTGTCTTGCCAGTCTCTGCTTTTTTTAGCTGGTTCTGGTGTAGGAGGTGATCTTGAAAAGCATCTTCTTATTTTTGAAACAATAACGCATATTGTTATAAGCATCTTGAGCATGCATTGCTGGAAGAGCACAGGCCACTGCACCAGAGAAAGCCAAATGGTAAAAGTTCTGTTTCTACAGTAGATTAGAACAGTCTAATTTATTAGGGCAGTCACCTGGGCCAACACGGCTTTAGGAGGTTATTTTTGTCTTGGGAAATATAACTCATCCTGCAGCACCTGTTATTATATTTGGTTTCCCTGGCTGTTGGTTGTTAAGTGCACCTCTCAAACAGAGATGAGAGGTCAGGGGGATCTCCTGCTCAGCACTGCCTTTGTTGGGAAGTCAGTGCTGAGATCCTACTCAGCACTGCCTTTGTTTAACATCCCTGTGTCTTCTGCTTGTGCTGGATGACCTGATCACTGATGCTGCATGCCAGGGAAGTGCTCCAGGAGAACAGCAATACCCATGTGCCACCACAGGTACCCTGGGAATAGCTTGTGCCATGCCACTCCTGACAAAAATGGAGAAAATCTCACAGCTACCCCCAGAAGGACTCCAATTAACTTAAATTATGGGCGAAAAAATGGATATCAATAATGATTAAGGTAATGCTGCCACAACTTCCATCTTCCTCCCCTGGGAAAATGATCTTGGCTGATAGAAACAGAGAAACAAGTGCTGTGTTAGCAAGGAGGTACTGGCAGTAAACAGAAATCTGATCTATTTTGAGTAGCAAGGGAGCATATTGGTGCTTTGACAGGAGTACAGCTTTGCTGCTTCTTCATATTAGAATTGGCTTGATGGGGGACTATGTAGCACAGGACAAAATGTTACTGGCACTTCACCTCTGAGTGTGTTCAGACAGCCCACATATGCTCTTAAACTTGGCATAATTTGCCAACCTCTCAGACATTTCTAAAGTTTTGTCAGGCTGGGAACACCATACCTTAACTAAGGTGCAACCACCTGTGTGTTCCCTGGCAGATAACCAGGACTGTCACCTAAAATCAGTAGGACCTTGAAGCATTTTCTAAACTCCTAGGCAAGGTGAAGGGTAAATGTGGCAGCAAATTAGGAAAGACTCATTTCAAACCCCCTTCTAACTAAAAAAATGGAGTATCTGAAATAAACTACACTAAGGTTATCTGTTCTATTTGAGTAAAACAGTAGAGCAGCAATGAATCACTCTCTGTGGGGGTGCCGGTGAACAGCTGGACATGGAGGGCATGGGACAGGGCTTGGAGCAGGTTGTCTGGGCTGGGTTGGGGCTCAAGTGCTGTCCTAGTGGTGTGGGATTCAGGCTGCATCTGGGGCAGTGTGTCCAGTTCTGGGCCTTCCAGCACAGGAAAGACAAGGAAATACTGGAGAAGGTGTAGGAGAGGGTTACAAAGATGATTCTCTTACAAGGAAAGACTGAGGGAACTGGGCCTGTTTAGCCTGGAGAAGAGAAGACTGAGAAGGGATCTTATCAATGCACAGAAATATTTATCTTAAGGGCATCATCAAAAGCACGGGGCCAGGCTCTCTTCAGTGGTGCCCAGGGCCAGGTCAAGGGACAACAGGCCTAAACTAAAACACAGGAAGTTCTGCCTGAGTATGAGGAAAAACTTTGTTCCTTTGAGCATGACAGAGCACTGGAACAGTCTGCCTAGAGCTTGTGGAGTCTCCTCTGGACATGTTCAAAAGCTGTCTGGACCTGATTGTGTGCAACCTGCTCCAGGTGAACCTATTTTAGCAGGTGGATTGGACTAGATAATCTCCAGAGGTATTTTACAACCCTAACCACTCTGATTCTGCAGTGTTTATTTTTATTTTCTTCAGCCTTATTACTCTCTAGGTACAGGTTTTAACTATTCTTAAAGCCTAAGAGGAAAGAAATCCATAGGGCTAGAAATGTATTATTACTTTGTTTCAAAATTCAACAGTTAGCTCTTTACCAACCATTCAGACTTTTTTTAAAGGCTGTTCCGTAAATTAGGATGTTAGACACTCAAAAGCAGGCTTTTACTTCAGAAAAAATGCATGCTGGACCTATGATTCCATTGTTTCACTCCAGAGTCATTAGTACATGTTTTCTGAGTTCCTCAGGAATAATTGGTGCATTGTTGTGTTTATTCAGATAAGTGGACAATGCTTTTATCTCTTCTGGAAAACAAACAAAAGTCCCTAGTGACTCACAGCCTTTGTTGCAGACTCTTGTCTCTGTCCTTAATTCTGCCAGTACTTCTTGCCTTTTCTTGCACCAGTCCAATTCAAGAAGTTTGTAACATTGATAACTTTGCCATCCCAAACCCAGAGACCACAGGTGTCCTCTAAGCTAGCTTCTTTATAGAACCTTACTCTTTTTGTCCCATCCTTTTAAGTTTGTCAGTAATTGCCTACAGCCCCTGGTTGGGTCAGATGTGCTTTGTATTTGTACCTCCTTCTCCTTATTGGCATTCGTTACTCCACACTGACCTTTCTTAGACTCTTTGTCATGTCTATAGGTTACACAGGTAAGAAAATAGCTATTTTATCAGTGCATGTTCATTTGCTCATGCTTTCTGGAGAACTGAGATTGCACACCTCAGAGTGTGCCTCAGCTGTATCCTGATTAAGAAGGGGTACTCAGGAGTGGCATCCTCTGTACCCCCTGTGCCTGAACCTTCCCTGTGACAACATCCATCATACAACCGATCTCAGGCAGGGAAGACATCATAGGTCCACCTCAGCTGCTGTGAAGTAACAATTAGGATAGACACCAAAAAGCAAAAGGTCATGGAAGACTTCCCAGCTTCAGGCCACAGCTGATTTTGTGTCTTGGTGCATTTTGGCAGTCACCTTCACTTTCAAAGCTCCTTTTACAGTGTTTAGAGATGCATATTTATGTCTTACTTTCCTGTAAGAAGTTTATGTAGGAAGCACTTTCTTTCACTTCTCCAAGTGTTAAACTTGATATCAAAATTTAACAAGTGTAGCTGTAGAGCAATGGATGATCATGATGGTAACCAAAATGTCTTTGGGCCAACAAAGAGATGAAGGAGCAGCATTCTCATAATTTATTTTCTTTTCTACATGATGCACATGCCATGTGTCTTAGTAAATGTAAGAAATGAGCTTGTGTTAAAGACAATGCTGGGTTTTGACTAGAGCAAATACCCATCTGGTTCCTCTTCATCACACTCCCAGCAAATTCTATCTTGACCATGTAAACACAGAGTTTATGTTTTAGTTATTTGTTTTTACAAGAAGGAATTGTGTATGTAGATTCTACCTGCAACACTCTGGATGCTATACTTCAGCAGTGGCATAAACTGGAGAAGATGCTGACATTTCCCAGAAGCAAAGCTATTTCACTCCTGCTCTTGTTACTACAACTGAATGGTCATATTAAGGCTCTGAAATGCTATACTCCTGTCATCACCACAGATATGTGAAAGCAAGATCCCATTGGAGAAATCTGGTGTTCTAGATTATAACAACTCTCTACTTCTCATATTTTATCTAAAATACAATTCATACATAAAATAAAACTGTTACCTACAGATATCTTGCTCTCAGGACAACAAAATAGAGATGTGGTGCCTTCACTGAGCCCTCTACCCAAGATCAACACATGAATCCAACTCTGTCTTTTCCCTCTAACTCTGAATTTCTTAATTTTTAATGGCTTGTTGGACTGTTGTTGGAAAATCTTGCCTGCTTCATTTTCTTTTTTAGTTTGATTGCTTGAAGGACTCACCCAGCTTTGTGTAGCATTTTTATTCTTGTTGCTTTGCAGAGGATTGGTGAGCACTGGAAACAGCTGGGAGTATGAGCAGATACACTTTTTATATAAACTTTTTCAGCCTAGGAAAGTGCATCTGCCCCTGCCTTGGGAATCCCTTCTTCTTGTTAGGGTGAAGCCACCATACTGCAATTCTTCATGCATGCAAGACATGGACACAACTTTCAAAATTAAATGAAGCAAACCAAATCCTTTGAAATACATGTTCGCCTTTCCTCACAACCCAGTAACATTGCCAGTTGTAGCCTTCAGCCATGATTACTTTCAGCCTTTTAATGCAACTGTAATTATACCACAGAACAGGAAGATATGCCAATAAATGTTAAAATCAGAATCTGCAGGAAATGAGTCAGCTCAAGTGATGAGAATCGACTCTGAGGTACATTATGGCTATCTCTCACGGCATCACTTCCATGCTGCCTTGCTGAATCATTCTCATGGACGTTGCCAGCTCCAGGGATTACCATCAGGACTGAGTTGAGAAGCACGCTTTCTGCTTAATCCTACATGAATGCAGATGAATTTGACATTCCTGTGAGCAGCACCATTTTACTCAGATTGGGCCAGTGGTGCCTTGGGACTTTCAGTCCTTCTTAGTGCAATCACGCTAACATCAATGTTATTTCCAATTTCTCTCCTTTGATTTTTTTCTGGAAGTTACACTGGCCTGTTTGAATTTTCTGTTTTACTCAATCTCCCATTTCCTGCTAATAATCAATTTTTAGACTGCAGTCACCATTCTGGATAAATAAACTAACAACACTACTACAAACTTCTGAAACTAATAGCTTTAAACTTTGCTCTGCTTTCTAAGCTGAGATTCTCAATTATGAAATAACATGACCTAGCAGTGTTAGGTTAACAGTTGGACTCAATAATCTTAAAGGTCTTTTCCAGTTGTAATGATTTCAATCAGACTGTTTCTAGTGATTGCTGAAATGGCCCAGTGTCTTCAGCTCAGTCTACACAATTTTATTCAACCATAACTGTCATTTGTATTCCTATTGACACTAGTTGTACTTTTTCTTAAGCTCTAACCATCTTGTACTTAGGCTCTATTAGATATTTCTATCTCATGGCAATAATAAGTCTGATGATTTTCATAGAAAGCTAAGAAACTAATTTAATGTTGCAATATTAACTAATTATAAAATACCTTCTTTCTGTCTTCGCATACAAAATTGGAAAAGAAAAATTTTCTCAAATTGTAAGTTAAACTGTCAGAAAACTGGAGAGGCAGCTCTTTTTAACTATCTGAGTTCTGTTTAAAGAGGCTTGAAAGGATCAAACTTTAAAACTGTGAGTGCTGACTGCTTTGCCTATTTCATCTGGATCACGGCTAGGCTTAACAAAGGATTGGGAAGGGCTCTACCCACATGGATGTGGTCCTTCGAGTGAGGCACAGCGTGCGTGAAACTGGCCCCATCCTTTAACTTCTAAGGTTCATCTGCCATGGCAGAGTGAGCTTGGATGGTGACAGTGAAGTCCTCAGGACTAGAACCTACAGCACTCACCTGGTATTCCCAGGAGGTCTCCCCATCCAAGTACCAACCAGGCCTGACCCTGCTTAGCTTCCGAGATTTGACTGGATCGGTGTCAGGGTGCACTTAAGTGCCTTACTTTGCCTATTTACTTACTCGAAAGTGCTATCACTCACTGCCATCTAGTGCTAATGGCACGGACTGTCAGGAATTTAAAATTACTTTTGTCAAAAAACATTTACGTTTTTCAAGTTTGGCCCTATCCTGAGAACTTGGGCACTACTCCACTGACAGAGGGAGCTGCAGATGCACAGCAGCCCAGAAAACCCGAAGAGAGTTAATTTACAAGAACAGATCCCAGGTCATAACTCAAATTTCAGTGACTACAGTTTTATTTCTACTTTCTTGACTGTCTCTGCTTGTTCTCCCTCTTTCACTGTTTCTCACCAGAGAAGCCTGCAGAAGTCTGCAGGGCAGACATGGCGCATGTTGCAGCACACATTCCTCACACCCTTCTTGCCAAGCTAAAAGCGGAGACACTGGTGTGCTGCACTACCTGAGCAATGCATTTCTTTCCACCTGGGTGCATGAGAGCGATGGTACACACCAGATTTCTACAGGTCAGTTAGAATGTAATCCAGAAGCAGACTTAAGGACGGGGCCTCTGGGGCACACAGAAGTACATCAGTGGATGTAGTGCCACAGCAGTGTGAATGTTTATGCCCCCAGTTTGCTGTTTGAAAACTTAACTGAACTGTTACAGTCACATTTAAATGCAAACTGCCTGTGCAGATTCTGGGAGGTAAACCCAGAAGAGAACTTTAATTTTAACAGCAAACATCTTCAGCTACATCTGGCAAAGATTTATGCCACAGGATTCAAAGGTATCAGTGAACCATGATGGAAAGAAATAAAAGTTCAAATGCTTCCTGAATCTCTGACTGTCATTCACCATGTGGTATTAAGCAACTGTTCACTCCAGTAAGCATAGTAGAAGGTGCAGTGATAGCCTCCTCATTTCTATGTTTTACCAGGCAAGGATTTAAATTCTCAAAGCTGGGATGGACCTGTTGGGTGAGAAAAAAATCTTCCCTGCTGAACAGCATGTCCTCTGTGGCAATTTTTAGGCAGAAGTCACACTAATTTGGAGTGCATCTTCCTGTGTTTCTGAGGACTGGACAAGTTCTGTGCAGTGTGAGTTACCTCCTGGTGGCTACCTTTTAAATATTAAAACAGGAATAATAATTGTTCTTTATGTGAAGAATTAATGTGTATTACGTTCTCAAAGGATACATCTGAATTCAAAAGCAGACCACAGAGCATTAATACCACATATAGTCATAATTAATTTATTAGCACTGGTTTTGAAGCAAACATACTCATGTACTTAAACACAGTTTAATTTATGTTTAGTTCTACTTTTGATATATTATTGCATATTACATAATGCATTGAATATCCAGTAAATAAATAATAAAACCAAAGTGCAGATCAAAGTAGCAAGGTCAGTTTTATGTTATCAGGAAGGTCAAAATCACATTAGCAGTATAAGGGCAGCAAGTTGTAATGAATAATATTAAACATGTCATTCTATCATTGCTATATGCATGCCAGTAAAAATGATCTTTCTGAGTCTAGAAAAGAAAACAGTTCTTCCCTTACATTACAACTTCATGATCTTCTATTTCTTACTTTTTCAGGCCTGATCCTGCAGCCCCTACTCAGCAAAACTTCCAACCTCTGTCAGATTATTTTTGTACTTTTTCTTTAAGTTACATAAAGTCCATTGGTTCTCTCAAAACAACTTAAAACTAAATGACTAGAGTCTAATTTCTAAATATTTAGAAATACTAAAAATACTCGTAACAGAAAGTAATGTAATTACATATAGACCTAAGTGTACTAGGGCCAAGTCCAGGATTGGATCTAAACAGAAGCCTTGGGAACTGTCAGGACAGCAAGGTTGGCATCTGGTGAGTTAGGCACTTTCCTGATAAGACAGTCACCTTCAGGACCACAGTTTTGGTGTAGGCATCTTCAGTCTCCTTAAACACTGTTTTGAGCACCTGCATCCTCTTTTCGGATCTGGCCTCTTTTGTACTTGAATACATGACGTATCACATTAACATTATGCAAAGACAGTAAGAGAAGTGACCCTAAATGAGTAAACCAAAATGATAATGCAACATGATATCATAGCCATGTCTAGAAGAAGCTATTGTTCTTTTCTGTGCTTGGGTTAGGCACACTTGTTTTAACAGCTTTTAACACTGTATCCCATTTGCTATTCTTGTGCTCTAACTGCCTTTTCCTAAATTTGTGCTGAAATAAATCATTGCTATCTTCATCCTCAGCCTCTGACACTATCTCCATTTTTTGGATAATCAATTTAATGAGGTCATGTTGCTTTTCCAACAATGTTGATATGTCTTTGAGCCTAAAAAAAAAACAAAAAGCACACATCAGATTTTGTCATTTGATTTCAAGGGACATTTAAGTTATTAAAATTACAGATAGAAAGACACGACAGCGTTAACGGCACACTTCTGTCAGTACTTAACTGTTCTGCTAGCAAAAACTATTGTTTGGAATAGATTTATTCATCAAGTTGTGGTACTTCTCCAGGTTTCAGGAAATTTGATTAAAGAACAAATTCCTGGTTCTTGAGAAAAGTAACTTTTTCTTGTCTGACAAGGAAAAAGGGTCAGCATTGCAATGGCAATTAAGCATCTACAGATATATAGTGAAATTCAAAACAATTTTTACAGCATATGAGAAATACTGATGAGGCACTTACTGATGTCTCTAAAAATGCTATCCAAAATGCAATTGATGCAAATAAGGAGTTAACATAAGTAGCACCACACAGACAGCACAGCATCTGTTATCTTTCAAGAAACAATGAAAGAAATGGGAAATGTGTCTAGAAAGTATCTCCATAAAACTACCAAACTAGCGTTTTGAAAATCTACCCATCAGCATGTTTAGCCTGACAAAATTACAACATGAAATCTACATTGTGACTGAAAAGGTTCTCTGTGAAGAACAGTTTGGGTCTTTAGAGGTAAGTTTTTACAGGTTTTTGTTTGTCTGTCAGTTTTTAACAAAAATGTTGACACATCTTAAAATATTTGAAAATCACAAGAATATATACAAAGCAAAAAAAAAAAACCTTTCCCAAATGAAACCTCAAAAATATATACACTCAGCACTGACTCCAGTAGCAACCAAACTCTCTTTTGAAATCTGACAATAAAACCATACTGGCAACACAGTAAAAGTTTTCAGTTAATATTTGCAGAGCAGTAAATATAACTTTCCATAGTGATATAGTCATAAGTTATTCTATTCCAAATGATTTTATAAAATTATAGTTTTCTTCCTTTTTCTGTAGGAAAAACCCCCTGCTAAACAAGAATATGTTCTATCCTGGTTTATAATGTGTTGATGTAGTTTGGATTTGAAGAAAGATTTGCTAAAGTCCATGGTTTGCCTGCATCTGGAGGGTGTACTCTCAGCCCCTTCAACTCTCACTAAGTCTTGCATGCAAAAAAACCTCAGGCAAAATATGTGCAGGGAGACAAAAGTTTGGCAGATTTAAAAAACAAAATAGAGAAAGAAAAGAAAGGGAGAGAAGAAAAGTGCAAGGAAAAGTGAGACTGAGTGAGAAAGAACATGTTTTTCTATCTGTACTTTCACAAAAAGCTTTTTTGAAACTATTCTTATGGTCATATCAATAAGATGAGTAAGTGGAAGAAAGTATAAAGACTTTCTTCCAAGGCTTTGGGAAACAGATGATTTGCTCAAGGGAGAATCAGGACATCAATCCATTGCTGGGGAAACAATCTGAAGCTGATTTACCATTGGACCAATGGAAAGTCAGTAACAGATTGTGTATACTGGCAAACCAATTGAAATTGCATCACTTAGGAGTTCAAAATAACCCTTGAATACCTCCATATACAAATCTCTAATTCTGAAATGAGAATGCATCTCCATTACTTCAGTTTACATAAATGAGCAACAAATTGTGCTGGTTTTGGCTGGGGTAGAGATAAATTTCTTCAGTGTCTGCCATGGGGCTACGTTTTGGATTTGTGGAAATGTACAGATGTTTTTTTTTATTGCTATGCAGTTCTTGAACAGGACATCAAGGGCTTTTCTGCTTCTTGCAGAGCCTCATCAGTGAAGAGGCTGGGGGTGCACAAGGGAGTTGGGGTGGGGACACAGCTATGACAACTGACCTCATCTGACCATAGAGATATTCCATACCATAGGGGATCATGCTCAGCATGTAAAGCTGGGGAAAGAAGAAGGAAAGTTTGTTGTTTGTCTTACCAAGGCACCATTAGGAGATGTCTGAACACCTGCCTGCCCATGGGAAGTGGTGAATGAATTCCTTGTTTTGCTTTGCTTCTGTGCACAGCTTGTGCTTTATCTACTGAACTTTATCTCAACTCCTGAGTTTTCTTTTACTCTTTCAATTCTCTGTGCCATCCCACCACGGGGAGTGAGCAAGCAGATGTGTGGGGCTTAGCTGTCAGCTGGGGTTAAACCACAACACAAGCCTGTCCTCTTTCTCTGCCACAGGATAAAACTTTCTCTACCACAGCAGAATTCTGAAGGCAAATGCATTATGAAACATAAAATACAAAGCTGCCATAATGAAGGAGCTTACTTAAGGACACTGGATACATGAAATTTTACTTTTTAGGTACAGCATGGAGATTTAGAAAGCTTTTAAAAATAGAACTAATACTACAAATGTAGTTCTACTTATTTTTACATCAGCAAAATAACACAACAAATACCTGTATTTCTGCTTCAGAACTTCCAGTTCTAATGTTGTATCAGGGCTCTGTGCATATGTCGTAGAGTCTTCATAACCAAAGCAATACTGGAACACACTCTAAACAAAACATGGAACCAAAATGAAATAAAAGTATTATAGCCTGAAAATAGCCTAAAATTCCTAAATAGGGGAATGGAAAATGTTGAAAAGCGGTTTTGTTATGATGGGTTTTTTTACATATTTAAACATTTATTTTGCAAAATTTGTTTTACTAGAAAATTCAGTCTACCAACAACAGCAGAAATGAAAAGTAAACAAATAAAAGAAGAAATGGCAAAAAGGAGTAATCCTATTTTTTTTATCTGCACATATTTTGTAGATTGTCTTACTTAATAAAGTTACAGACCACTGAGTATTCAAACACTAATTATATCTGAATACAGCTGCACTCAAACTGATTTATCATTTTCACTGACCTTAGTCAATGTTTAATCACAATTCCCTTGATGATAGTTAATGATTGAGTCATATTAATACAAGGTTCTTAGCAATGTACGTACAAAGTCAATCATACCCCATTTTGGTAAGAATTCTTCTGTTTAATATTCACCGTCTTACCATAAATCCACAGTATCTTGGCCTGTTGGGATATACAGTGATTGATTCTTGATCCACCCGACTTAAGAACCAAAATGGTAGCTTCTTCTCCAAGTTGGTGTGAAGATTAACCTAAATGTAGTTTTGCATTTAAAATGAGTTATATTTCCTTAAGAGAAATGCACAGTATATGAAATATCAATCATGCCATTATATTCAAAGCACTAGTACCAGTCCACACTGCAAACAATGGTACAATAGTTGAGCAGTCCAGCCCAGACACTGAAACTACATAGTTGAAGCAGTATAGCAATATCATCTTAGCACAATTAATTATTTCACACGGATGTGCACTCATAGCTAATGAGATTTCAGGATAGTAGAATGAATTTGGTGTTCTTTTGATTTTTGTGTATATTAACATTCTTTCCACTGCGTAAGTTCTCTACCAAAAGACAATTCTCCAATTTCAAGCATTGCATTTACCAATTTTGAGATTCTGTTCTTGGAACAACTCAGAATTCATTGTACTGACTGTTGAAAAATTCCTTAAAAATCCATCTGCTTGCACACTTTCTTTACAATGACTCATATGACTGAAAACAAGATGCCATGCTCACCAATTTATACAGATCCTAAGGTGTGAGTTAGGAATGCTGATGACAAATCAACTAATTATCTAAATGGTGTTCTAACAATGATATCTACTTCCAATACTTGATTTTTCTATGGTATTACTTACCTGCATTGCAATCCTCTTGAGTGCAGCGTATTTTTGCACTTCAGCGATATCCCCAACAGCCAAACCAATCTAGAAACATCAAGAAAGATTTCATTATCTACTTTTTCACAGTCTGTAATTTCAAATGTATTTCTCATTAACATTTAAATTAAAAAATACTCTAAATTTCAAATAACTTTTTTCACTTGAATTTAGGAACATTTTTTCATATTTTCAAAATACATATCAGGAAATGTAGAAAGCATTATTAATGATGATTCTCTGTCTCCCAGGAAGGCACTAAAGAGCTACTTCAAAGATTTGTCAAGAGTAACATCCCTTCCTTTTGACTCTTCATTATTTCTGCAATCTTAAGAAATCTGTTATTCTCTAGATTGAACAGGATCATAGCAGTAATAAGTATCTTTATGAAAAATATAATTGTTTGATTTTTATTGCCCAGCTCATATAAAAAATTTATTTCCTGAAAATAAATAATGTTCAAAGGAATATCACTAAAGATATATTACCTATTTTCCCCTTTTCTCACCATTCTCGTGTTTTCTGATTCTTTTTGTTCAGGTCAGGCTTGTTAGTTCTAACACTTCTGCTGATTGCTGTTTTCTGTGCAATGGAGATCTAAGTTTGGGCTCGTTTTTGGTTTGTTTGGTTTTTTTTTTTAAATTGGATTATTTTTAGTGCTAGGTCTTGATACAAGGGGTTGCACAGAAATCATTTTTCCTCAGTTTCCCTTATCAAGACCTTAGAATACATTGCAGCTGCAATTCAAATTCCATCACATTTTCTACCTAAAGATACACAAGATTACCTTGCCTGCAAAAGTGAATTATGGGAAAATACTCAGAACAGTAAAAAGGATGGAAAACAAGTCCAGGGTAAGGCAACCTTTTAATATGTTACTGAAAGTTTCAATTTATTAAAAAATGAATGAATGTCACTTACTAAAGTAATTCTATATGCTAGAACTGTATATAAACATGTCCTTAACCATCTTTTGAATTACTAAGTAATTTACTTACTAGCAAGTTCATAAGAAGGATTGGAATGAGCAGTGTAAATATAATGAGAACTGTGTAACTCAGGAATGGATATGGTAATTCACTGCTTAGTAAAGGATCCAGGAATGCATCATGGTAATTAATGTCTCCCAGCATCATTGCAAATGTCTTCATTACAGAAAGCAGAGGTGTGCTATATGTTTGCTGCAAAAAGAATAACAAAGTGAAGAAAAAAACTAAACTGATGAAATTTGTAAATAACGTCTTGAGACGCTTTAGTCAAAGATAATATTTATGATAAAAACTTAGTTATGTGATTCAACTAACCTGTGAACCCAAAAGGACAAAGAAACTCAGTCCAAAGGCCAGTATCAGGAAGAAGAAAACCACAGCTATCCGAATCAAAGTCCTCAAAATTTCCCAGAACATCACAACATAGATGCCATAGTTTTCAAATCTGTGCAATCAGTAAACAAAAAAGATATGGAATCAGTCACAGAATCATTTAGGTTGGAATAGCTCCAACCATTAATTTAGCACTGCCAAGTTCACCCCTAAATTGTTAACTTACTGGTTAGAGTCCCTTGCAGTTGTTTACATAAGGCAGTAAGTAATGCTGATTTTCATCCATGAAAGAGACATTTTGCCTCTCTGAGACATTCTGAGATGGTACAAACTGATTGTAGTTTCACATCCAAAAGAGTGGAAGTGATCCTACTTACATAAAGAGTTAACTGCATAATCTTGTATTTTAATGCACCAGAGCAGTTTTCAAGATATTATTTTTCATGGACAACATTTATTCTCTTCATAGTCATAGACAGTAAAATATTGTACCACTGTTACATTCAGACTAAAACATTAGGAAATTATCCAACTTCTTTTTCTGCTTCTAGAAGCAAATTAGCAACCAGAGCAAAGGACAACTGGCCATATAATCCATCAGTCAGATGTTTGATTGAAAAGATTTTGCTCTTTACAAAGTATGAAACAAACTACATATATGTAGTTTTTATACAGTACATACTATGAAAAACAAGCAAACAAAAAGAAACACATTGTTTGCGAAGAGAAGGAGAGTAGCATAATTTTAAGACACTTGTGTTTCCAACATCAGTCTGTCACCTGGCAAGCCTCTCCCATTCTTGACTAACACAAAGACTAAGTCTCAGAACATGAGTTGACGTAGAGCAGATTAAATTACTTTTACCCCAAGTCGGAACTTGGGAACTTGTGTCCTCCCTCAGATCCGCGGAGCAGGTGATTGTTTTATGCCACAACAATAGGAACTGTGAAAATGCCTCCACAATTTTCACCCTGAAACATGTGCAAGACTGCAAAGGTCAAGCTGGAAATAAACCAAACCTGATCTCTTATTTATTAGGCATTTATTGGGCAAAATTTCATTGAAGTCAATGGAATAGCAGGTTGCTTTGGGAAAAGACAGGCTGAATGAGTTAGAAAAATCATGTGTAGAGTTCTTCTGCTACACACATGGAAAAATATTTAGGCCAGGGAGTCATTTCATCTAGCAGTAGCAGGAAGGTTGAGCAATCATGTGTTTACTTTTTACTGTTTAGGTTCAACGCTCATTTTGCCCAGAGCAGACAGGACACACCCATTCGTTAGTCATCTAAATCATCAGACACAGGTAGGACAAGGTTTGCAGCAGAGGCAGTACCATAAAGGTATTCTATTTGATGTTAGCTCTGTTTACAAACCTTGTCCTTAAATATCCCTACTACAGTAAAATGATCCTGAAATTACTCAGCAAATGTCATGTTTGTCTGTCTGCAAGACGTCATGGGGGTTATTAGTTCATACATACAATAAGAATCAGAATATTTATGCAGTGTTACCACATGCAGTCTGACTCAGACACAAGTGTGTTTATTAGTCTTAAGCACTACACCTACACTACTTTTTCCCTCCACCCAGCTCTCCTGCAGTTCATAACTCTTGGAAACTATTGTAACAGTGACAATATTAAAATAATGAATGGCAATAGAAGGACCTATCTCAATTGAAGAAATAATATCATCCATTTTAATCCTTTTACAGGACACTATGGTGTAGAGTAGTGGGGTGAGTCATTTAACATGTAAAATTATACAAGATTTATCTTCTCCAAAGTATTGCTTATAAAATCTGACTTTTTATGCCTCTTGTAGTTCATATCCTTCTGGGTTTTAGGGTATTTTTAAAGGCAAAGTGTCTATAGTATAATGAAAGATGATTTTAAAAAGATACATTCATGGCTTTGCTTAGTTAATATTAAAAGAAATAATATTATTTCTTTAGTTGCCATTACATATGCTGTGATGCTCTACATGAAAAACACTGCAACAGACTTTTCAGTTCATTAGGTTAAAAAATTCCTGTGGTTATAACATGGAAACCTGTAAAGCATGAAAAAAAAAATACAAACTGGGACTATCAAATTTGAACTGTCGCTGTTTAGGATATGTAAAATATCTGAAAATATTTAAAGTATTTTATTATAAAGCACACAAATAATTTTTACCTTTGAAGGTAAAGCAAGAAGTTCATCCAAGACAAGTACACAGCAATTGCTCCACATTCCCACTGCAAATGAGCTGGTGTATTAATAAATAAAGAAGACACAAAAATTATGCTTGTAGTATAAATTGTCCAGTCCAGTAGATTGGAGTAATCCAACAAATATTTCAGTTTCTAGGATTTAAGAGAGACAGATACACATTTATAAATCTTCCATCATTAAGGGATTCAACACAGTATTTAAATCTTCTCAATTTTAATCTTGTATAAATTGTCATTTCCCTTCTAAATAGGGAAAAATCAGATTTACTTCAATATCATACAAACAGTTATGTAAGCACATTGTCTGATTAATGTTATTTCTCTACATATTTACCTGCTGAATCAGTTGAAATATTTCTTTGCAGATTCCAAGTAAACTCATAATTAAAACTAAACACATACACACCCTTGTAAAGTATGAGTCCTGAAACAAAAAACAGAACACAAAACAAACTACATGAATGTTCATTTCAGCTCTACCTATTACATATAAATTATAATAACAAGTTCAGAAACTCTTAATTTTCTTCATATAAACCTATTACTATCTAAATTCTGGTTCACTAATGTTATGTGTATTGTATGTAAGCAATTCAAACCAAGTATGAAAGTTTGAGATTTGCCATGGTAAAGAATTACTGCACAGCTTCCATATTACTACTATATTTGCATTTGGGAACTGAAATCACAACCTCTCTTCCACATGTTCAGTATGTTTTACTACTGGATGAACATAAAGAGAAATCTGTTCTCTGTAACATCACTATTATATTGTAGTATCTGGAAAGGCAGTAGGAGTCTTTGGAGAAATTGGAGGTCCTGGCATCCGTATGTGGCTGTTCCCTTTGATGTCTCCCCTCACAAGCAGTGTAGGCAAAGACAACTTTGTTGTGCAAAGTCTTCTATAGGTATGAATTGCAATAGTGGACTTCATATTAACAAGTAACTTGTAAAGTAAATTCCCCATCTGAGGGGTTTGTTATTTCATAGGCAGACCACAAATTCATGACACTCACTTTTCAGTGGTGCTAGAATACTTATCAGCACCTGCCCCATTGTGATGTTCCTCTCTCACCTGATTTAGGAGTACACCACCACATTGGTAACACTGTGTGCTCTGCAGAGCTGGCATTCCCCACTCCATTCCTATTGCTGGGTCATTAGGACACTGTCTTCCAGTGCATGGCATTTCATATACACTGCTGCTGCTCTAGTTTCTCAGGCAGCTTCACAGCTTCTGTGTAGTGCACTGCTTCTCCACCAGCTGGCATCACTCCTCACTGAAGGACACAGCTCCCCTCTTCCAGCTACACTTCTTCCCCTCAGTCTCTGATGATTCCAAGACCTGAGTCAGTCTGAGTTATTCCTCTGTCTATTGCATGCAGCTCCTTTCATTCTCCTATCTTACACCAGGAAGATGAGTGAGCTAATGAAGCGTGACTGCTTGGAATTTTGCTAGTTCTTCTGGTTACTGATTCTTCAAGAATCCCACACTTACTGGATTGAGCTGGGCTGCATACATGATTCTCCAAATTTTTTCGCATATCAGGATATCCTCCTGAACCTTTTATATCCCTTGAGTTTATTTTATTTCATATTTCTACTAGCATATCCTTTTTGAGTTCCTGTTTTTCTCTCATATTAGTACTTTTTCCTCAATATTAAATAAATATTTACTTCAGAGAACAAACTGGAGTAACCGTGTACCACATGTAAATTTTTCAGAAAAGATTAAAAATAAGAAATGAGAAAGGAAAATTATTTATAGAAGTTGCTGCTGAATGTTTGAAAATACACACTCTAATTCTATTCCTTAGAGTTGCTAGATCATGAATTATTCTAGAAATTATTTATATAATCATAACTTTTTGCTATAAAAATCCTAAACACATCATGACTAATAAGAAGAGTACCTCATATTCTAATGGCCTTGCTTCATAGAGCTCCGTTCCATTCAAAGGTCTTGCTGGCTGTATGTGAGTGACCAGAAGAGTCAGTGGGATGAGACCAAGAGAATATATGCCTAAATTCATTAGATGTGCTCGAAATCCATAGGCCATCCTTGGAAGTGAGAATGTTAAAGTTACAACACTTAAAAAATTTGGAAGAGCATGCATTCAAATGTTAACAGCCAACAATGTCTTCAAGATGAGGAAATAAACATTTCTTGAAACATCCCTTTGTGATGAATATGTTCATCAAGATTTATGTGGGCAAAAGTATATCTACCATTTTGACACACTGTTCCATTCTTTTTTGACTTGGCAATCCTATGAAATATTTTTGCAATAAAGAAGAAACAAACAGAATAGTTGTCTTTGCTGTAAGTATCAAAGAATCTTTACTAAATGCTACGCTACATTCTATATGATAATCATCACTGTACTCTAAACATGCTTATGAGAGGTTTATGGAAAAGACATTTACTCAGACAACATTATAAATACATACATTTTAATAAATAACTCTCAGGCACAATAGTCTTTATCCTGATTTGCAAAGTTATATTTTATTTACATTAAAGTAGACCCACCATTTCATAAGCAAATATTCTTTACACACAGGATGACTGAGTAGCTCCATTCGATTGTGGCGTACCATGGCCTACAAAACAAGAAAGTATAAGGATCAAACTTAACTCATCTAGGTAGGTAGAATGCTTACAAACGTGGAAAAGCCACCTTCTTTACCTTAATATTAGCCTAATGAAAAGTAAAATGTCTGAAAGACATTGCAAAGTTCTTTTGTTTATGCACTCTGCCTTCTCTGACTGCTAAAGCATTCTGCTTCTCTCTTGTTGCTCTGTTAGTCTCTCTCAAGCTTTAAAATTTCCAACTATACCTGCAAGACCAAGCTTATTACTTAGACCATAAGAACTTTGGCCCATATTTCATTCCAACATACTTAAAATATAAAGAAGAAATATGAAAAATTCAAACCCCTACATTTTATCTAAAGCAAGGCAGCAGGGAATGATGTCAGAAGAAAATGAGAACTTACATTTAAAGTGATAAGTGGTTCATAGAAAATATCTTCACCATCCTTTACTTTCTTGTTAAGTGTCAAGGGACACTGAAGATACCTGAAGTTGTATTCAATCTGTGTAATATACATACACCAGCATTTAAATGTGATGCAAATGATAATCTAAGACTCGGATCATTTTTCATAAAAAAGGCTATCCTTTATTAAAAAAAGGCCTATTGTGTCAAAGTAATCAGAACAGTGATGTTTAGCCATTGTTAACTACTCTGCCAGGGAACACATGCTATCAAGACACATTAAATAAACAGCCATTTTAAATTGTAAAATGAAAAGTCTGTATTTCTTCTTAAAATGTTACCATTTTAAAACTTCATTCTCATAATTCTAATTTGTTTTAATGCTGCCGTTGAAGAAAAGCTTGTATTTAAAAGTTATATGGATTTGATAACACAATATAAAGAAAATGTACAGTAGCAGAAAATTTGGAAGTCTTTTGTTCATGATGTGGACACAATCCAATATAATAACGGAGAAGGTGGTTTTCAAAGGTAACGTAACTGTAGAACATTCATGCCTCCTTACCATTTTAAAGGCAATCTACTGCTTAAGATTTTGGATAAAAATTTACAAAAAAAGAAACACAGACTTTGAATTATTGATGGTAACTGTAGTAGTTGTGACAGGTGTGCTTTTGATATGCATAAACAGATATTATGTCTTCTTTCACACTATTCTGAAATACCGATAACCTCTGATACTCATCTGGATTGCAAGATTTAACACAGTAATGATACAGCTTATGGATTTCTGAAGTTTCAGGTTACACTTGTTAACATGCATAAGCATGAATATTACAGAACTGAACTTCAAAGACATTTACAGCCCAAAGGATAAAATAAGATCAGCCATTTGGACTGATGGAGTGTTTTCTGTGTGGATCTGATAGTCATCCAAAGTGTACCTTTACCCACATGGACTTGACATAAACATTAAAGTATACACATTGTGTACTTTGCCAGATTTTTTCATCTACTTACATAGAAGTCTCGACTTGTCTTTTCCTCTGATGACTCAATTATGCAGTTGTCCAACACCAGCTTGACAGATGAACAGAAAATGGAATTATTGTGATACAGGTAACATTCAACAGAAAGAATGTGTTTGGACCAAAATAAAATGACCTTCAAATACAACAGTCACCTAACACAAGTGATGATTCAGTCATATTTTATAATGTATGTTTTGAGGACATAAAACTCCATAGTTTACATGCAAGAGTTAAATATAAACTATGCAGTTTACAAGGCTATATGCTAGTTTACAAATATAAAGTGTGAACTCTTTAATGAATATATACATACCAAGTCACTTGCAACATTATTAAAAAGCATTTCGTAGTGTCATTTAAGTTAGCTGAGAGGGTGAAAATATGTGAAGAGGTTTTGAAGCCATTTCTCTTACAATTTCCATCACACTCATATGCCTTTTTATATTACTTTTATTTTTCTATAACTCCACTGATTTCAGGAAAATAAGAACTTTTCTAATAATTTTTAATGAAGAAATTAAACTGGACAAACTGACATTTTCACTAAGATACAATGAACTAATTTTGTGAATTAATATAGCTTATATTTTATAATAATACAAGTTCCTGAAGACAGGAAGAGAAAAACAATTGCAAATGATGCAATGTAACTAAGGTTATTTCATGCAATTATTCCTTTAATATGTGCAGAAAACTCACTTTAAATGAATCAGGAAGATACTCAACCATTTCCAGCAACGGACACTTATTGGCACTGGAATAGTGAGAGAATGTCACAACAGCTTCTTCCCATCTGCAAAAATAATGGATAATGAATTAGTTTCTTCTATTTTAGATTAACTACTTGTAGACTATTTGAGTTTTATTCAAGATATTATCTTGGAAATCATAATATATAACTTTTTTATATACTATTAAATGGAAAATCAACTGTTTGGAGTGTAACACTGTAATACTCTGGATGCTTCTCTAAGAATGACTCATGTTAATTTCTGTTGTCAAATAATCAGAAATGTTTCAAGCATGCTAAGACCTTCTAAAAAATATGAAACTGGAACTAAGGCTGGAATCTTGGCTTACAAGATTAGGCAAGTAATAATAAATACAATAAAGTACTTTCCTGCAACTCTTACCAAAAAGATATGATCATTAGTCAAGATGTAAAGGGGGGCTTCCACTATATTGTAACATATAATATTCTAAACTGCAGTTGAATTGCCACATTTTCAAATATTTGCAAAACTTTAAAGGATTTTAAATTAAATCTTTTGAATGGTATCAGTTCTACTCACATTCTGTTTAAAATTATGTAAGTATTGAAGCAGTATGTGAAAGGCAAAAATTCTTTTCCTAATGGCTTCTACATGTTTTTTTAACACAGAATCCGAATACTCTAATAAGCAAAACAACATGCCATGTATCCAATGCCCATTACAATTATGTCACTTTTCATTTGCACTCATTAGAACAAAACATAACCTCTGGAATTTAAAAATATGTACTCAGTTTTACTTATGAAACTACAGGTTTTCAGAACTTAACCTCAGTTAAACCAAACAAAACACAACACACTGGAAAACATGTTCAGCATTTTCTGTATACCTTACCTTTTGTGCAAAATGACAGCAGACACTACATCTTTTCTCCTATTGTGTATTGCTTCATGGAAAAAAGAAGCTAATGCTCTGTTGAACAGAATTTTTGCACCATAGTCAAGAAGTAACCTTACTGCTTTGGCATGTCCTTCTCGTGCAGCCAGGTGCAAAGCTGTGTTCTGTGCAGACAAACAGTACAGCAGAGCATGAATAATTAAAAAAAAAAGGTGTTTCAGTGCTTTCCCTCATTGAAAAGCCACATGCTTTACTCAGTTGCAAGTCCTGAATACTTTTACTGGCAACATGAAATATTAGAACGTTGTCAGAGATTCTTATAGAGATCATAGACACATTGTTTTTATTTTATGTGTACAGCTACAGTAGTGCAAAATCGGAAAAGGAAATTTGCTGTTAGGTAAGAAGAGCCAATTCATTAATATGACTTAATTTTATAACTAACAAACTGCAAGTCACAAATAGGTAAAAATGATGGTATCTACATATACAGAACACCTGCAATTGATAACCAGGAAAAGAAGCATGCAATTATATCCGGATATGCTCATAAAAACATATCTGCAAAAAAAATCTATAGACACAGTTTTATCAATGAAACTTTTTTTCCCCCTTCGGTATGTCATAAAAGTAAGGCAATGAGTGGTTTAGGAACTGAGTCACACTGAAACTGTCTTTTGAAAGCCTTCTGAATGCACCCAGATTTTTCTGAGGGAAACTAAGGACTAAACATGGGCTTCTCATTAATTTATAGGCAAAATTTGTTCCTAATCTAGTAATTCTAAATGTTTTCAAGAACAGTTCTTACAGGAATTAACAACAGCTTCTGTGTTGGAAATTGAACACTTCTTTAAAACCACAACTGTGGGGAACTGTTAGGCAGGTTCATACAAGAGGCTTCCAGTCCAGGAAATAGATTTTGCCTTAACCCAACATACTCTGCATTTGTCCAAACTTCAGAGCACGATTTTCTGGAAATTACTGTGCAGAACAGATGGATTTTGGAAAATGTATTAATGAGCTACAGTTGCTATCAGATTTTTTCAAATTTGTGTAAGTTCTTTAAATTTAAATTATCAATGCTTGTACTACATTGCTAAAATATTCTTGCAATGTAAAGGGGGCAAGAGGCGCATGTCTAATATACTCAGTATCTGATATTTTCTGTTAGGATATTTGCAACTTTTTTGTCTCCCACTTAATAATACCAGATACTGGTATCAGCAATCATATACTTCCCCAAGAAATTAAAGAGTGGTGAAATATAAAGGCACAAAGTTTGCCACAGGAAATGGGATTTACACATGTAATGCACAGTGGAAAACCACAAATACCATATCATTGACATTTGGTCTAAAAGTAATAGCAAACATGAAACAAATTATATTATATAACCACATACCCCTTCTTCATCCACTCTGTCAGTACACTTCACATTAGTATCCAAAATTATCTGCATTGTGCGAGTGTATCCTCCGAAGGCAGCATGGTGCAAGGCTGTCCAGCCTTTATAATCACTTACATATAATGGTAAAAAATTAGAAATTGTGAATTAAAACCTCATTATAAATTTAAAGTAAATGTAAACGGCTGGTGTTTTGACTCAAATCTCTTTTCTTTGGCATGCTGACTGCAGAGATGCTCATAAATTCTGTCAACTGCTATGTGATGATCAATGCATTCAGAAGTAAAAAGTTCAACCCAGTAACAGTAACAGTACTTGGGTCTCTCTCTTTTCATCTCTGTATTACATCTCTGTATTAATTTCTGTATACATCCGGATTGTCCCCATTTTCTTGTATTTTCCTTGAAAATAACCCCAATGCTTGCAATATTCTGTTACTAATACTTGCAACAGATGTGGCATAGATCATGGCTATATTGTGGAATTTTGCATTTAAAAATAGTGCATATACAAAACATTATAAGCACACAAATCTCTTTCTATTAATGTTATTTCATCTTAGTATAATAGAACTCATTAAGTCTTTTATTACACAGAACCTAAGAAGACAGTTATTTAAAAAATGCCATAAGCCTAAATACGTACATACATACATGTACCTTGGAACAGAACTGTTAGCTTTTGGTTCCTGGATTTACAGGTGTGAGCCTGGGAGTTTTTTGGAGCTGCCAATGACCTGAGGATCTTTGACCTGAAAGCAGGACTTATAGTGCAAGGCCGAATGCCAGTCCTAAGAAACCCTACTCAAGACTGGAAGTGACGGTGAAACAATTGTAGTATTTCCAAAACATTTTTTCCATTAAAAGGTTCAATATTCTTCTCTCAGTTGGATTTAGAAAAACCTCAGTTTCTTCAGGATTAGAAGCCTTGGCTTTACAGCTAGCTACAACTCTTATGTGTCAGGCTGAAGCAAAGCACAAGCAGCTTAGTTTTACAAATACTTTACAGCTATGCTTTATACTGTATATTTGTATTTATATGTATTATTCTTTTTCAGCTTAATGAATGGAAATATGTATACTTACCAGAGGAAAAGAGCCCCCCTCTTCAGAAGAAACTGAACTACCTTCTCGTGACCATTCTGGGCTGCCAAATGAAGGGGAGTCATTCCCTTTTTATCACCTTCATTCAAAAGTCTTGTGTCTTTCATGTCTCTTATAAGTCGTTGACATGTATTGATGCGCCCATAACTTAGCAAGATAATCACAGAAATTAATGTCAAAAATATAGGAAGGAAACACTTGGCACAGCTTCAACTGCCTAGACTGTGCTACTAACCTGGCAGCAAAGTGTAAGGGTGACTTCTTGTCCCTGCTCTTGGAGTAGATGGAAACGTTGAGGCTGAGTAAATTATTTACAGAGAGGGCCACACCTTGTCTGCATGCATAATGCAATGGAGTGCATCCTTCATTATCTTCATCCACTACAAGATTTTTAATATGTTCCATCTGTTCCCCCCAAAAAAGAGCACAGAATTACATCTATATCTCTAATGCTCCACAGCTTCTAATACGTTGCAACAATAGCATTAATACTTTAGAGCCATATCTAAAAATAGGAAACAAACTTCAGGAAAAGTAAATTTAGGAAAAATAAACATTCATGTCTGCTGATTTGTGGGTCACCATTTTTTCAAATAACTGTTCTTCGAAGAACACAGGAGTTTGCCACACTGCACCCTCACTGCGGCCCATCCACAGTACAATACAGGAAATTCTTCTTTGCTGCCATCATAATGCTCATTCCATCATAATGCTCATTGCCAGCAGCAGGCGGCTTGTATTGAACCTAAAGGTGGTCTATAGTCTAAACTCAGCAGTAAGACTTCTGGCTGTCAAAACCCACCAGTTCACTGGTTTACAGTGCAAATTTGTTTCCTCTGTTTCTTCATTTTCCTACTTTTTCTCTGTATCTCATCTAAATATCACAAGTATAACCTTTCCTAAGGCAACTACAAATCTCCTCTCACAGTCCAATCCACTTGTCTGAATTATTAATATGATCAATAATCAGAAAGTCAATGCAGATAACTGAGAGTTATCACTGTTTTAAAACTGATTCACTACATCTGCTGAAAAGGGAGGTTAAATGTATTGTGCATTACTAGTCAAAGCTGTTTACAAATTTCAGAAGACATTGTAAGATCAGCAATATTTGAGTCACGTTTAAAACGTTATTTCTTGAACTCTGGGGGCTAGCAAATTTAACTTTTCCAAGGAAGCTTGGGCTCTAGCAATATGAATGCTTAATTTCAACACAGATAAATACAAATCTATGTTTGAAATCCTTTTAAAAACCAAATCCAAGACTTCATTATGGTCCAGTACACAGAAAGCCTCTGCAGAATATACTGCAAGGTAAACATCTAGAGGTTGACTGATTATGAGCACTTCTTCTAGCTTTAATGCATACAAGCTGCAAGAATAGAAGTGAAAAGTTCTGTATTTTATTGCCAACCTCTTGACCTATTCAATCCCCCAAAAGCAAAACAATTTATGGGATTATGTTATTCCTTTTCCTGGCAATAAGAAAACTGTATTATTGGCTTTGAAATGTTTTCATGAGAGGTACGTACCTCTTCAAACTATTTTTTTGTGACACTGGGCTACTTAACAAGTATCACAAACTTTTACAAAATGAAATAGTTAGGTAATTGCCTGGTTTTTTTCCTAGTAAGAATAACAGAAAGACATAAATTGAAGCTTACTCTACCTGCAGATATTTCTCATTCAGATGCTGTAATCCTCCAGGCTGCAATACCGTCAAATGCAGGAAATTGCGACCAAGATGATCTTTTAATGACACATTTGCTCCTAAATAAATATGGAAATAAATACCAGCAAATTCAAATCTGCTGGCTCCTGGCACTACATGATGGTGTTTAAGACAAAGGAACAAATATTGAACAAGTGTGTTTATAGATCTATAACATTTTATAAAATAATTTTTAAGTCTATAAAATATTCTTTCAAGTCAACATATAACAGGTAGTTTTGTTTTCAAAAGATGAGCCCTGAATCTCAGATTTCATCGTTATCTTGTGTGTATGCATTTTGTATTTCACTGCAGCACTAAGATTTATATGGGACCCTTATATTCAAAGCTGCTAAGCACCCACTAATCAAGAAATTATTTAATAGTAATTTGAAGATGCAAATGATCACCTCTTCTAATCTTGAAAGTTGTAATCTCTCTACCGTTTCAAAATCTCTTATAGGGCTTATTAACAAAATCATTTTTAATACTATTAACAATAGGAAATAGAGTACCAATCACTAGCTTGAACCAAAAGTGTAACACTTGAAAGATATAGCTCAAACATTTTCAAGGTGACTGTGATTTTATAAAATCACAAGTGATGCTTGAACTATGGGCTTTAACATTTAAAGATTGATTGCCAGTATAAAATATATCTCTGGCTTAGGAATGTAGGGATGCAGTGTCATTGGCACCTCCACCATGAGAAGCATGACACATGGCATACACATTTTTCTAAAGCATGTTCCCTCTGCATTAAAAGGGTGAAATCATCACACCAATTCTTCCTTTATCTCAGGAGATGCCAGCACCGTGCCGCTGTTTAGCTCAGCTGCTTCTGGACCAGATGCTGAAGTACTGAATTGAAATTGAGAGGGAAGTTAGACACAGAGTTTTAACACGTATGAACCCTACTCAAGGGAAGTATATAGTATGTGTATATTTTCCTTTTTACCTTTTGATAGCAGTAAGTTCACAATTTTCCATGATGCACAGGAGGTGGCCAACAGAAGTGGGGATCGACCTTCTATGTCAACACTATCAATATTAGCCCCCTGCAATAACAATTCGAAACTTATTATGAATAATGAATCAATAAAACTTTAAAATGGTGCTGCTCTTTACAAGCATAGTGGAAATATAGACATTCTTACTAACTCCAGATGTTCCAGATAAGTAATTTCAATATACACATTACATCTCCATATAAAACTACTATGTTTTCAAACTATCAGCCACAGCCCAGTCATCTATATATAAAAATTCAGTTGCCTAAATAATAGTGGCCTACTTCTAGGTATACCGAACTCACAAGTCATAACTTTTTGTTAGGGTACATTTCCATTTAAATACTCACAATATAAAATTCTAACTTGAAAATACTGGGAAAATACAAAAATTGTAGCCCTTTTGAATGATGCAGTCTTACCTATCACACAATTACCAGAACATGACCCTTTTGAAACTCTGCTGTACAAACACTGTTCAAGAAGTAATGCATCCAGAGACTAGTATAGTTTGATCTGCATAGGGAAATCTATGTTTTGTCTGCTTTTGCACTAGATGCATGTTGTCAGGACAATATGGTCACTAAGGACACAGTACCACTGGGATCATATCAGCAATGGCCACTGTGATCATATCAGCAAACTATGAGCATAAACATAACTATCTAAAAAAATCCCACTAACAGGGAAGTATGAAGATACAAGCAAATGAACCAATGAAATGTATCTAAATTTTATGATTGCTTTGGTATCATTTGTCTAGATACTAAGTTGTAAGTCAAACTTGATGAGTTGATCAAAGTACACAAAAAAATCTATTTTATTTCAGATAGTAGCCAAAGATTATTGGAAAAAAATCAATGGGAGTTTTTCCATTAACTTGAATCATCTTTGGGTCCAGTCTCAGTTGGAAAGAGAATCAATCACAATGAAGAACAATATTTACTTTCTATTATGGTAACACATGTAACATAGTAATAAGAAATGTTTAATACATGTACAATGATTACTACAGAGAATAGGAAGCTTCCAATGTATGTTGATTAAGTATTTGGGAGTGATGCATGCAGGACCTTTTCCCTGGTTACCTTTCTACAAGGTCAGACAACCTTGTAAAAATATTCTTATTCATCAAAGAAACAGACCTTTTTTATCCAAAATTTTTTTCAAAGAATACAGGGCAGCAATTTCCACAATATTTAATCACCTTTCCTCCAGCTAATATAATTGTTCACGTTTCAGTAAAATGAATTTGTCAGCTTTCATAATTGCTTATCAGAGTAAGGAGTCACTTATGTATTGCCACATATATTTTCCACATTTATGATACAACTGAATTAAGAGTTTTTAATTTAGTTTCTGAACTCCATTTACTTTTGCATTTATAGATATATATATATCAATTAAACTGATGTTAATATAGAATAAAAATGTCAATTTTATAAATATTAATTATTTATACCAATTTAATATTTCATTTTTCTTTTGGTGAAGACAAAGCAAAAGTGAAAAAGGAAGTAAAAAAAAAAAAAGAAGAAAATGTGTAAAATTACTGCTTATTTCCTTTGAATAAGCACATTTCAATAAAAATAATCCAGTAAACTCAGGAAATACCAGACATCTCAATGTTAAAATGTCCACTACATGAGCAAAAACCCCCTCTAAAAGACCCTAAGATATTAGCTAAATCATGACAACTTTCTGATTTTCATTTCTTTAGTCTTCCTTATAGTTGTGTACGTAACTTGCAGAAACAATCATGCCATTTGCATGCCCAAACCAGATACTGTGCTCCTGTCTAATGTGACAATGGTCACTTTGATGCTTAAGTGACTGTGTTTAAAATGTTTAATTTGAAAACCAAGTAGTATTTCCAAAAGCTATAAATTTTGTAATGTTTAGAAGTTGGGAATTCTGATCTAGATTCCCAAGTCTTCCCCTCTTTCAAGGCTTCAACAAAATAAGAGCATATACTCAATGCCATGTTGTGAGTCCAAACACGAAATAATTAAAAGCTTTCCATGAAATGTATTAGAGTTGATTCTCTCGTTTTTGAGTAGTACATTGAGCTACAGCTTACAAAAAAAAAAAGAAAGAAAGAAAAGAAAAGGAAAAAAAGGTGTAATTGAAATGTAAATAGCATACATACAGTGTGCCTAGGCAGTTCTCCTCAGCATAGGTAATCTTACCTTTTCTATCTAGAAGTCCTAGATGTAACACTGTATCTGTTTACAATGCCTCATTTTAAAGCACAAAAGGCATAAAAAACAAGAAGTAATGATTTTACGTTGTTGCACATGATATGTGAATATTTAACAATATTCACATAAAATAAGTAAATGTTCTTTATTAAAACTAGAAAGCCATTCTGAACTGAAATTTCTAGTCTTTTTGAGCAGTAACACTGCTGCCCCTTTTCTTTTTCACCTTTGTATACACCACAACATAGGAAAACGTACTGATCTTGCCAGGAGTTCAGGGAAGTAGGAAGCACAGATTGCACATGCCCCATTCCACAAACTCCAGCTGGCATATTTTGATCCATTTCCAGACAGGGAAAATTAAAACAGTCCTAAAGCTTCAAAACTGGTATACTTTATATGGAAAACCAAACAAACCCTCAGCATACTTTCTAAAGAAGAGGCCAAAACAGTCAAATGTTACTCAAGGAATGAAAGCTTGTTTTTAGCAAATGCTATGTTAAAGATATTTATGATGCAAAACTTTGTGCACACAAGCCTTCAAATCCAGAAACTTGTGCTTTTGTTTCTCAGGTAATAACTTCTGTAGACAGGTCATTTTGTCAGACAAGTGTAAGCAGTCAAACCTCACCATTTCACATTTGAACAAAAAATAAACACAACATCTAGTTCTGCCTAAATCAAATTCCTATAACAGTGCCTGAGAAAAGGAAACTGTATGCAAAAGAGAATTTTCCTTAATATAATTATCATTAGTAATAATCTCTATAAACATGCTGCTTGGTTAAATATTTACCATTGAAATCAAATACTCTGCCAGTTCATAATGATCAAACAATGCTGTCCTGTGGGCAAAAATGCAAAAATACAGTAACATTAGAAAGGACAAAGAAGTTTCAAGCCAAAGGGTAGCATTCTTCTCCATTTGCTATATTTTCTAATAAATGAATTTTAAAATAAACAGATAGAAAGATACCCTTAATGCATAATTAATTTTAATAAGTTGTTTTGAATTTTGTCATGGAGTTTTCTTTTCAAACTAAGTTCAGTTAAATTAATACACTGAAACTTACTGCAGGAAATAAAGACCTCATTGGTAGGTCAACCGGCATTTTGTCACTGAGCTTTTAGAGAATCAGACATTTCATATGTCATATCTTTTGTTGTACCTCAGAAGTTCAATACAGAAGTTCATAAACTTCAGATGCAGTGTGCTTCAGGCATGCTTAGAGCTTCAAGTTCATTTCACTGACCCAAATTTCAAAAGTAACTTGCTATACATTTTGTGCAATAATGCTAGCATGGGGTGAAAATGGCAATGGCTAAACATGTATTCTGATTGTGACAGGCAAGTTTACTTTAAAAATTATGAAGAATAGTTTTTGGGAAAAAAGGAAGATATTCCTTTAAACAGTTTATATTATTTTTCCTTCATTTTCTGGAGAACATCACCCCATTATATGAGGGAATTTCCTCCACATCATCAGAAGCTGTTAACATTTCCCTGAACTTGTTCACCAACTACCTTACTGGAGTAAATTTTCAGTGCAAATTGTCCTTGACATGGTTCCAAGATAACTGAAACTCCTGTGATTTTGGTAGCAGCATCAAAATTTTTAAAATTCTGACCGAACAGTTTACTCTTTAATACTGTACTAAAACCATCTTCCATGTCATAGAGAAGTCCCAAATCATGTGGAATTGTGTCCCACATGTGAGGAATAACTAAGAATATCATGGCTTACAATTTATAGCGAAGTCTGGCACAGCAGTCTCCTACCTGTGAAGCAACGTTTCCTTATTCCCATCTACAGCATCAATAATGGATTCCTCACCAGCATAGGATGACATCATTAGCTTTACAATCTCAGTTGCTCCTTGAGTGGCAGCAAAATGAAGTGCAGTGCATTTTTCATTCTATAAATGGCAGAATAAGAAAAAATTTAAATATTTAAACCCCAGTAACCTAAATTCAGATCTACCAAACAATCTAGGGATCTAGCCCAGAATTTGTAATTCCTAAACGCCTAAATTTCTATACAAGTAATGAAGCTTTAGTCTTTAACAGAGTTAGTAGAATTCCAAAGGGATTGTAAAGACCAGAAAAGACTAAAGAAATAGTTTTAAAGAATAACTACATGGCTTTTTATCATTACTACATAGCTTTTTATGCTAAGTCCCTAAGATAAGAGATAATTATACTCTTAACAATATTTTGTAGTTTAATTAAAAGCCAGACAATTGCAGCACCCTTTATACAAGAAATAAAGGAAAGCTACAGAAAAATTTAGGTAGGCCAGGACAAACCAATAAGCAAACAAATGGGTCTATATAATACATTAAATGCATTATTTTAAGATGTCATTTATTTCCTTAAATGAAATATTTCTTAGAAGTAATTCTGAAATCAATTTTTTATTCAGATTAAAAATGACTTGGTCTAATATGTTATTAAACTATTATAAACTAGACAGTCATAAAATAATTAGGCAATATAAAAATTATTAGAACAGAATTTGCCAAAACAAGATTTCATTTCACTAGATAGGACAAACCAGCTTTGATATATGAATGAGGGTTTTGACTTTCTCCTTTTTGAAACAGTAACATTTCAGTGATGCAATGGAATGGGTTTTTCAACAATGCCACAAGCATTCTCAAAACAATCTTATCCATCACAAAATCAACAGAACAAATCACCTCATTTAAAAGCAGTGTTTCAAAGAACCAAAACTGTGAAAGAAGGCTACACTACGTTTATTTTTCCTTTCCTAAGTTCATTTCAGTCTTGCAAATATTTTGATTAATGACATATATTTTTAGAAGTGTTTATTTCTGGATGAAGCTGGGCACAGCTGGCTTACACTAGCAGTGCTACACTGTGGTAGCAGAAATAGTATCATGAATTTGTGTTTGCTTGCAAAGATACTGTGAAGGTCAAGGCAAGGCTGAGGAGAAACGAGTTCAGAGAAAGCATTAGACTGAAGATCTCACTTCTGGGAAGAGATGACCCTATGTATCCTGTGTAAAGAAACTTCACATTTTGCCTGATTTGAATGAGAGACTTGTTTTAATTTGCTGCTCCTTTGGTTTTGCATTGGAAGAGACAGTGAGCAATGATTAACTGCTTGCCTTTTTTCATACCACTCAGAGATTTAGAGAAACCCAGATTTTATTAAAATTACATTTCATTCCATTCTGTTTTACCTGTTTTAGATCGATTTGGGCTCCAAATTCAATGCACATTTTTATCATTTCAAGGTCCCCACTTTGAACTGCCAAATGAAGTGGACTGCACTTTCCATTATTGGTAAAATTGATGTGGGTTTTAGCAGAGTGACCCAATTCTTCACCTGAAAGATGAAAATAAATGGATTTTTAAAAGCAAAAATTAAATAACAGAAGATATAAAGGTTTTCAAAACAAGTAGATAAAGTATAGAGCAATATTCTCCCCCTTAAAATATGAACATGTCACATTAAACAACGGATGAACACACATTTAGGAAAGCAGTTAGTTTGCTGCTGCAATCATACAAATGTTGTGATCATGAATTACCCATAGGAATAACTGCATTCACTTCTTCTAAGTTCAAACAGTTATAAGTGTTTGTTTTCATAGTTCTTTGAGAACTAAAGCAGTAAGCTGATAATGCTAAATTCTATTTACTGCTTGAGAATAATGTGCTTACCTTTCTTTAAAAGTATTTCCATACATGTTTTTGCACCAGAAAATGCAGCTGCATGGATAGGCATACATCCTGTTTTGTTTGGTTTACATATTTTCCCTCCATTTTCAATCTGAAAAATAATGCCTCAATACAGCTTAATGACATAAGAGAAAAATTTGACAAATGAACTTACTATTCCAGATATAGTCTCCTGGGTAGCTGTGTCCTTTTTGTTTTTCTATGTTGAATATGCATTTATGAAGTTTATATACAAGCATCTTTTGCATGTTATAGCCATACATCTATATAGGCATGTGCTTCATTTTGTGAATGACTTTCAAAAGCAGTTTAAGTTTTTTCCTGAAGTCTGTCACTCATATAGATACAAATACATATATATAATTTATATGTCCTTAAAAGATTAAAATTTCTTACTAACCCATGCAAAGCAACTTGAGTACTAGGTCCATGATTAACCTTTCTGCATTTAACAAAGACAGAACACAGTCACGGAATAATACTGCATCAGGGTAGAGAGAAGCACATCAAAAGATGATGGATACTTATACGTACCAGGAGTGTCAGTGCTTCAGGATTATCCTTGTAACACGCTACAATTATAGGTGTGTTCCCTGCTTCACCTTCCAAATTAACATCTGTACTGCTATGCTGGACTAAAATCTAAATGTTTAAGAAAATATTGAGTGAATCATTAGCAAACACAACAACAAAAGCCTAGTCCATTATTTTTGTTGTTTACCACCCATAGTTCTCTTGCAACTTATTTATTTTGCGTCCCAAAGGCCCACAATGCACAGGCAGAGGAGGAACAAAATGCAGGAGAATGTAAAAATATGGTGAAAAATGCAGGTAAAAACATACAAAGCAAAGTACAATTCTTTTCACCAGACAGCTGGATAACTTGGTTAAACTCTGCACATAGCTGCAGAGTATTTTAAAGTCTAATTCAACAATTTCCTCAATAATGTGAGAAAATATTTTCTGTAGCAAATTACAGAGGGAGATTTTCAACTAAAGTTTCTTATTATGTCTTGTAATATTCTGTATTCCCTGGCAAACGGCAGCACTGTGAAATTTGCTCAATTTGGTAACTGTTGGACAGTTATACAAGATGAAAGGAGATGGGGCTTGATGAAAACTGAGACACTGCCCATCCTGAAATCTTGCTTCAGTCTCTAAGCCAACAGCTGACACTGAACTGTCAGTATCATCAAGTACCTCTATGACTGCTTTCAGCATTTTTGAGAAGCAAAGGACCTGGAAATGATAATGACCATGTTATACTGCATATTTATTCCCCTAGCTGCATATTTATTTAATTATCTTTCAGTAATTCCAGTGATTTTCTTTTTTTCTTTTTTTTTCTGCACATTTTAATCACTCTCAGGCAATCTGGCAATAAAAACCAAAGGAGAATTGGCCTGAATAAACAACAGAGTGGGGAAAAATGAGACACAGAGAGCTCAAGAACAGATCTGCAAAAATCCGAAGCCCAGAACCTGATACAGTCACATTTTTGAAAATTGGCTTTATAGTTCAGATTTTATTGTTCTTAATTCCCAGTAAATACAGACTTTGTCAAAGATGTGAGGACACAGAAATATTTCTAAAGGACACTGAGTCTTGAATACAGGTATAGGTGTTACTTTCTTTTGTTTAGATGAATTAGAAAAAAATTTAAAGGGAAAAGCAAATGGTGCAATTTTAAGGTTGTATTCATCTAATAATTTGAAGAACTTTACAAATTCTAAAATTCTACACAAATGCTGCATGTGCAGTGAAAACATTCTCACTGCACTTAGACAAATGGTAAAAAACTTATGCTGCTTAAAATCTCAATGCTGTTGCTATTTTACAAGGTCCAATATGGGCACCCTAGCAATTTCTTCCCAATATATATTTGTGATTTTTATTTGCAGTTAGTTCTGCTAATTTTAAGAACTGTGCTTTCTGACTAATTTTAATTTGTTTTTTACTAGAAAAATACACTAGTTTCAAGAAAGTGTGGATACGTCTAAGACTTTCTAAACAATTGTAAAAAATCAAAACCATAACATTATAATTTGAAAAAACACATGCCTACATAAAGTTTTAGTGTTAAAAGGAACTTTTTTAAAGAAAATTTTTTTATGTTTGGAAAACTGAAAAGCATTTTCCATGAAACATAAGGACTACTATCATAGCACAAATATCAATATTTCTATACATCAGTACATTACTTTTTACCTGCTGTGCTAAGATACAAACTATTCTATAAGCATCATACATTGCACATCCTGCTCACTAAACAAAACATACGAGGAAATACGGCACATATCAGCAAGGTCTTGGTGTTCTCCACACAGCTGCTGTTGAGCTACTTATCAAATGTATATATTTACGTGGACTTTAGACTTACCTTCACAATTTCATTATGCAGGGACTGAACAGCCATATGCAAAGGTGCCATCATATTGGAGTTGAGAATGTTTGGATTGGCTCCTCTGCTGAGAAGCAAACGAACACTTTCAATCTGGTTTTTCTTTGTGGCCCAGTGCAGTGGGGTATTTCCAGAAGAATCCATCACATTTAAGACTAGGTCAAAAGAGAGAAAATAAAACAAAAGCAAAAGCAAAACCATCAAATGTTCTGATTGCACAAAAAATAATTAAAAGAATATTTCTTCAATGAAGGTTTAGATCTGTGTTACTACATTTCTTAGAAGAAGGAGAGGAAAATACCCATGGCATGGCAGCGTCTATTTCTTGCCCACTATTATATACCTGTTTTCTCATCCTAAGAGATACCTGATTTCCCTCTTTCCTTAACTCTTCTTTTGCTTATTTTATTTGATTTTGCAGCCATTGCTTTAAAGGCTGCACAGAAAAGTGAGTGTGAATAACTGAAATAAGAGATAACAAATAAGTACTTGCAAATTGGAAGAAAATTATACCACATTTATTCTGTTTCACTTAGGAACACAGAAGTAAATGAATTCACACCAGTTATAAAAATGGTCTGTTCCACACACAGCTTTTTAGCTTCAAAATTGAAGATAAACCTCAACAAATAATCTAAAAAATTAGGTAAAAATGTTATACTGAAAATAGAAAGAATGTATTTCAGCCAGAATAAACTAAAATTATAATGGCCATCATTAGGTGAAAAAATGAGCTTTTCAGGGTCCATGTAGGTTTGCTCAGTAGTCTACAGTCTATCAGTGGAATTTGAAGTTGTTCACAAAGCTCATTATATAACAGACATATAACAAAAATAGCTAGAATAAAGTCAGACCTACTGCACATCACTGCAGTTTTCTTTTTCATATCTAAAGACTGTAAATCTGAGTCTCAAAGTAACATACTATTGATTCACTGCATTTAGAAACATAACAGTCCTAACATAAGAGGGGTGAATCAAACCACACCGGAGACAATACAAACTGTGGCAGACAGTTTGAATTATATTTGAATCTATAAATGGAGATAAACACATACCATTTCTGTTTCAGTTGGGTAACAGACATTTTGATTATTGAATTTTTTTATTCTATTAAATAAAACAGTTAATAAAATGCATGTTACCTTGACAGGAAGAATCATCTATGATCAACTGCATTAGTTCTATTTGTCCTCCTTCTGCAGCATGATGCAGTGGGGTGGCATTTAATTCATCCACTTTTGTAAGCCCAGAACGATTCTTCTTAATGAAGCTCCGTAGCCTACAGGCACTTCCATCTGAAATAACCTATTTTGGATACAAATATTCTCATTTTCTGATTCTCCTAAAAGTCAAGAAGGTAGCAATTCTATAACATATTTCTATGGGCATGCTACCACTCAGTAATTCTCTCCCAGCTATTTGGTTTCATACAGTTCACAAATCCTGATCAGACTGAGCCAACAGTGAAACTCAGATTGACGTAATCAATTGCAGATGAGAAACAGTGCAGAAGTAAAAAAAAAAAACAAACCAAACCCTACAAACAAAAAAAAAACCAACCCCAACCAACCAACCAAAAACCAACAGAAAACCCAATAACAACAACAAAAAAACCCCAAACAAGTCAAATCATCTTGACTACATTACTTTCTCTTTTATAGTGAGCTCAAGATCCTCCCTCTACCATGGAAAATCTCAAAAAAGCAAATTCATCACGTACATTTTTATACTCATTCCTGCAGTGACCACATCAAGTGAACTCAACAGAGAGGAAAACTTAACAATCTTCATAAATTCCTTTTTTAGATCTTTCTAGAGAGATCCTATGTCATAAGGTTTCAAGTTCTGCCATCAGGCTTCTGTGATGCTCTTTATGTCAGAGCAACCAATATATTTTCTTATTTCAGCATCATGCATAGAGCATAAGACAGTATCTTCACAGTGATACTCAGATAGCTTGATACATTCTGGGTCCAGTGATTTACAGCCAAAACCCACTATGAAAACCCTGCTGATTCTTATTTTATGATATTGTCCAAATATTTTTTTGTAGAGTGATTCAAAGCCCAGAAAAGTGATAGAAAAAAAAATGATTGCAGTAGAATGGGCAGAAGTTTTACAAACAGCTATTAAAAATTAAGAGAGAATAAAAAAACAATAAAACAAAACTCAGAGAAAAATAAAGGGGAAAAATACATATCAAAAGTAATGCAAACCTTCCCAAAGATGTGTAAGCAAGCAAAGGATAAGAAAAGGAGATCCCCTAAAATCACTGTTCCTTTCTCAGCGACAGAAAGAAAAAAAAAAAGGAAAACTTTGGTCTCCAGGATCCCAAGTCACAAAGTCTTAACAATTTTTGCTGTTGTTAAGCAAATATACATTATGGGGCAGCCCATTCATTTGCTTGATTGAGCATGTGTTTAACTTCATTCAGGTTAATAATCCCACTGACCTCGGTGAGGTTACGCATGTCAATAATGTTATAAATGTGTTCAAAGATTTAGAAGACTGAGGCCTAATAAAGGGTTAGCATTTGCTTCAAAAGAGCAATTAGAAAAACCTAATAGAAAACATATGATATAATTGTTGAAAGGATATTTAAGATGACTCAACTGTCACAAAAATAACAGGGCAATTACATACTCAAATATCAATACATTTTACACACATCAAAGAGCTATTTAGGAAAACCTTATTACAGAGTCCAGTATTTTCTAATTCTTCTAACAGTCTACTTTTATTATTTCTATAGATTTAGACCACATTTTCCATTCTTAACATTGGATTTATTTTTCAATGTAAAACAAAATGTGGTATGATACTAATTTCTGTGAAAAAAGTAAGATTTATCAGCCAAAATGGCAGTGTTTCATTATCAAAATAGGAAGAGTTCAGCTGGGTGCTCTCAGTACTTTCTTTGGCCATCGTAAACTGCAGCTCTGTTGCCTTTGCCTGAACAGCTCTGGAGTGCCAAATCACACACAAGAGTGATAAGTCACGTTATGCTGAAGAGGTGTTGCTCAGGACTACAGCTAGCACACAGAAACCATACATGGCTGAAAATGACCTCAAGATGTATCTAAACACAAACTTTGTTAAATTTGTTTAGCCTGCTGTTAAAAATCTCCAAAGTTATCCAAATCTTCCAATCCTGGGAGCAACCTCTTCCTTTGCTTAATTATTCTTACCCTTTAAAAAGGCCTCTCTAAAGTTTGGTCTAAGTCTCCTATCAGCAATATAAATACATTACTTCTCATCCTATTCTCTACTAAAAATGAGATTTTATGTCCTCCTGTCTGCAATTCCATATTTGTATGTTGCACTGCCGGTTCTTTGTCCCTTCACAACAGTTTCAGTGCTCTAAACTTTTCCTTTTGGGACATTTTTGCTAGATACTCTACTCATTCCTGTCATGACCTCTGGACTTCCCTCTAAGAGAGGTTCCCTTTCTATTAAGCTGTGCCCGAGGGAGATGTGAGCCCCTTCCACCAGCATCCTCCGTCGCCTGCTCCCCTCCTGCCTTCCCGCTCACCCCAGTCCAGACTTGGCCAAATAACACCCGGGCACCCAACTGCCTACACACGCCACGGCCAGGGCAGGTCCCAGCCTGACTCTCATCCCTCACAGACCTTCCCTCCCGCGTCCACTGAGTGAGCGGAAAGGGCCTCTTGGAAGGAAGGGTACTTGAGACAGAACCTCTGCCGAGCCCGCACAGCTGACTCCGCAGTCCCACCTCACCTTCCACTTTCCCCCACGCACCCTCCACCAGCCCGGTCCCGCCGCGCCCCTCCGCACGCACCTTGAAGACATCCTGCGAGGCGACGGAGGCGGCGTCCGCCTCGCAGACGACGCCCTGGTAGGAGCTGGAAGCAGCCGCCTTCTCCCGCGACTGGCAGAGCCGCAGCAGAGAGCGCTTCATGCCGCCCGCCCGGCCGGCTCCGAGCAGCGTCCGCCCCGTCCGCTCCGCAGACCTGCGAGGCGACAGATGGAGTGACGGCGGGACCGGGGCCGTGCCCGGACACCCCGCCGCGGCGGGGGAGGCGGGGAAAGCGGGTGGAGGCGATCCCGCCGCTCCCCTCCGGGGCCGGCATCCCGGGCGGCGGCTCCCACCGCCCACAGGCAGGACTCGGGCGGTCCCCGGGGTCGCGAAACGCCTTTGTCCTGAATTGCTGCTACCTACTCCTAAACTGCCCCGCCGGCTTTGAATCAGGGGCTTGAGTTTTCTAATGTTCGCTTCTCAGCATTTGCTTTGTAGCCATAAATGTTTCTTGCAGAATTTATTTTATCGGAAAGTTTGGAGAGGCACAGGGGAGCAGTAGGAAGAGTATAGAAAGAAGCAGCACGAGGTGTTTAGCCGTAAAGCGCCCCTGTGTCAGTCTTTACGGAAACGTAAAACTCGGGAAACTAACAGTTTACTTAACGTAAAATAAAGTTATCAATCATCACGGCTCGGCTTCGAGAACGAAGATTTTGGGAACGGCTCTACCCACGTGGGTGTGTCCTTCGAGACTGCGCAGTGGATTTTTTAGGTGAGGGCACAGCGTGCGCGGAACTGGCCCCACCGTTTAACTCCTAAAGTTCATCTGCCAAGGCCGAGCGAGCTTGGACGGTGACAGTGAAGTTCCCGGGATTAGAACCTACAGCCCCCGGTATTCCCAGGAGGTGTCTCATCCAAGTACTAACCAGGGCTGACCCTGCTTAGCTTCCGAGATCTGATGGGATAGGGTGTCAGGGTGGGATTTAACTGCCTCTAACATAAGATGAACAACACTACCAAAAGTCAAGTAGTGGACGGGCAGAGGCTAAGGAAAAGCAGTAGGGTCGTAGGGAGTGACCTTTTGCCTATATGTTCATGCTTGAAGGCAAGCGGCTGCTTAAGGACTGCCAAAACCACGTGTCACACCCCTTGCAGCCTATTTAATAGTCCTCAGCATGCAATTCTCCATTATTTTGCTCATTCCCTTTTTAATCCACTTTATACTGTCTGTGCCACAATATCCTGGGGCACTAAGTGCCATAATTTCATTATATATTTGTGGAAAATGCTGTCTTTATCACCGGCTTCACTTAGGGCTCACTAGCGGATTTTTTCTCTTTTTGGGAAGTGGAGAGTTCTGTATTTTTCCCTCCCTGTTAGTACTTATAATTTCACAAAATTATTCCAGCCATTTTCTCACTGATGGGGCTTTGTTCCCTTGGTTTTCCTTCTTACAGATGCCACTCTTTATCTCTGAATAGCCACATCCTGCTACTCTGAATCTTTTCCATGTTCTTTTTGGAATAGAGTTGCAGGTCCTACATAGTCAAGGTATATTCAACCAATAGCACTGTTTGTTCAATTTTTTTCTTCGTTTCTCTCATAAATGTTCACAAATCTATTTGGAGTTTTTTGAGTGCCACTGAGCTGTTTTCCTTGGACTTTTTGCTTCACCACAATCCCTTTTCTGATGATAGATAGATAGATAGATAGATAGATAGATAGATAGACAGACAGACAGACAGATAGCAGTCCTGTGCTGTACACTGTCATGAGGCTAGTTAGGGCTATGTTTCCTCTGTGTACTCACCCAGAATTTATCAACATTGAGTTTTATTTGACTTTTCATTTCTGTATCACCAATCTTTTCGAATCTCCTACAATCATCATCTTTTTTGGTCATTCTGAAAGTTCAATAGTGCCTCACAGATCATCAGAAGGTCTTTGCACCATTATACCAACACTGACTTTTAAGGGTCCTAAGGAACCTCCTTCCTTTGCAAAGCTGTATTTCTAGTTCCTATTTTTTAATGCTTAACCAAACTCAGGATATCCTTCCTGCCCATCCTAGGACAGTTCAGTTTCATTAAGAGACTGTGAGGGAAAACCTTTTTGAAGAACCTTCCCAAATCCACTTTTCACTGGCATCATTTGTACTGTTTATGCTTGCTGATTACTTCAGAGTTTCACTGGTATGTGTAACAACAGACTTCTCTCTGCAAACACTGTTCTTGATGTTTTGATCCCAGAGCCTGTAACTCCAGTTTCATTTATAGTAAGTTGCTTAAGGTACACATCCTTAACTAGGTAGTCTTGAAAACAACTAACTGAGTGGCTTTAAGTGCTTGTGGTGTAGAGCCTTGATCCTATTAATTATCAGGCTACATTAAAAAAAGGGTAAAACTTTTTCCTCCATTCTTCACTGCCCCCATCCTGCTGTAGCCATGGGTATGGCATATGTTCAACAGCCGGATATTAAGGTACATTTTTGTTGTTATGTCATCATTAATTGTGACCAAAAGAGGGTCATTTACACTATAGCAAAAAAGCTATAGTCAAGAAAGTGCCTGAAGAGATTCTGGTTATATGACTTGGGATTAGAGGGGAGCTCTCTCTATTGCTAAATACTTTTCATGGTACCTTGATCCGAAGCAACTCCAGCTGGTGACATTGTTTGCATTTGCAGAGTGAGGTCCCTTTGAATTCTTGGTCTAGCCATGACTTTTCTGCTGCCCATAGTCCTCTTTATGAGAAATAAAACTCAACAGGCTTGATATTGCATAAGGCAAACAAATGCTATTTTCTTTAGGAATCACTATCTGGAAATAGAGGTGGCACTAAAATATTGGTAAGCATTATTAAGTCTATCATCTGTTTTTCCGTAAAATTCCCTAAATTGCACTCAGAGGATTTCTGTGAAACAATGGAAGTCATGAACCTCAAACAACCATAGTTTTACTAATTTTCTTGAATCTGACAATACTGCCATCTTCTTTTAAAATTATTGCTAGTTTTCGGTCTCATAGTAAATGTTCAGACTATGAAAAATAGTACAAAGGTTTTCCATTCCCAGTAGGATTCAAATGGAATTTTAAGTGGGCTGACCACAGCTTTTATTTCTGCATAATGATTTGACATAAGGAACTAACGCACAGAAGTAGTCGAAGAGTAACCTTTCATACAGCTGTTTTTCCCAAGAGTGGATTAAAATACATTTATACCATTTTATTTCCAACATGATCTTGCTAATGGCAGAAGTGGATCCATTAGTACAAGCAAATTCACTAAGGCAATCATAGCACAGCATTTCATTAAAAATATGATTGTTTAAAAATTAAATTGTATATACAGTAAATATGCACCATTACAATACTGTAGCCTTAGTAATACAGTATTGCAATGTTGTTAATTTTTCAGACCCAAGAACCATAAATTCAAGGAAGTGTCAGTAATGAAAAGGATGTACTGTATGGGGTTTTTTTTGCTTTGGAAGTGATTTATTTGGCACCAGTATTATATAAACTATGATGTGTAAAATTATATTTAGGAATTTGTGAGACAGCTTAATTCAGTAAGCCAAATGAAGTCAGTCATGATACTACTTCAGGTATTGATTACAGCCATGTAGAAATTTATCTAAGCTGCTGCCAAAAGGAGCAAGAATACATTGTCTACTAGAAATTTTCAGAAACATGCTTTTACCTATCGTAGAGAAAAAATGCTACTGTCATTTTTATACAAGCAAGGTCACTTGATTAACACTTAAAATTTATGTGTAGTGGATTTTTCATTGCATTCTTTGTTCTTGAGATTTTGGTGTAGTAAAGAACGTGCTAGTGTGCTCAGCAGAAAGATTTAAGTTATTGACAGGTTTATTATATGCCTAATTTAAAAAAAAAGTACAGGATGTAGAAAACAATAATTCATTCTATTACACTGCAGAGTCTTTTTTTCTCTGATGATAAAATACAATATGAAATAATATCTTCTAGATTTTGAGTCCTACTTTTAATACTATGGACAAGAAGAAATTTAAGTAGAGGCCCATGGAGTAAATCTATGCTTTGAAAGTAAGTATAAATTGATTTTATGGTTAATATCTATTGTAATAAGTAGTGCCTGCCACTCCATGAGAACATTCTTGGCAAGGATACTTTCTAAGGTGTCCAGTACAGTCCAGCAATTGAAGCAACCATTGGCTTCAAGTTGCCTACTAGACACAAATCTAATGCTGTGTCTAGAAAATCTTTAGGAGCATGGTAGAAAAAGTGAATGTAACCCTTTGTCTCTCTGAGAGTTGGATGCTTCCGAGTGGAGTGTATACAGGTGAGGGGTGACTTAGATACCCAGTTAAGACAGTAATCTCCCTATGAAGCTGGGGGATTGAAGGGCTGCTTACATGCCAGGCATCATATGCCTCCCTCAAACTAAAGGGATTAACACATTTTCTTCACCTCTTAATAAAAACAGTCGTAGTCACCAAATGGCAGCTTATTTTCTGGTGGTGAAGCTCTCTACGCCTCCTGTTGGAGCTGGGCTAATGTACAGCCAGAGACTCTTAGGTTCAAAGTGCTAACATCTGATTTCCCATCACACTGGAAAACTCAAGTTCTTGTTCCTGCCTCCAGGACTGATTTTGTAATTTCACGTTCAGTTACCACTGACCAAACCCAGAAACTGTCTGAAGTGGGGTACTCCATCCTGGGCTTTCCATGAAATTTAGGAAAAGCTGAATGATCAGTCATCAGAAACTTTGTGGTCTTTATGTCAAATCAGACTGAGACATGGCATTTATGCATTACACTGTTTGTTATTGACAAGCTTATTTCAGTTTTGTCTTTTGTAAAGATATACCTTCAGTTGTACCAAGTCTAAAAGTATTGGAGAATTTTGGTAATACAATGTCTAAAATTAGAAAATAGTTTGGGTTGGAAGGGACCTTTAAAGGTCATCTAGTCCGATCGTTCTGCAATGAGCAGAGACATCTTCAACTAGATCAGACTGAAGAAACAGGTGTCTCAGGATATTTATACACATAAGCATTAGGCAAGCATTTGTTTTGAGCAAGACACTTAAAGATTTCAGAAGCCTAAATCCTACGTGCACTCTCATTCAGGCATTTTCTTGCTGACGAGTAATACATTCAGAAACATTATTTCTTAGTGCCACTTGGTCTTTCCTAATCAGCTGTGTATTTTGCATCACCACTGCTGTCTTAACATATCCACAGATTTTTCCTACTTAGTCTTTGTGCTGCCGTGCCTGTCAGGGAACAGTACCCTCATTGCCATGACACTTTTCATTCATTAGTCTGCCTTTTTAGAAATCTTTTTCTCCCGTGGACATCCTATCCAACCAAATCTGTCCTCTGTAAAGACTCCTTAATCACACAACTTCTACTCTTCTACAGAAGAGTACTGTTCTATTCTACTCTTCTATTTTTCTACAGAATGTGTCCTAGCAATTCATAGCACTCTTTAGAGATATATTTGCCCCTACCTATGCAGTAACAGAAAGGCAAAAGAAGCAGGAATAATTCCTCATCACAGCTATATTAACTGCATTATTTATCATCCTGTTGAATATTTCCATGCGTACATTTTTTCCCAATGAAAATATGCGCTAAATTTTAAGTTCACTGAATTGGAGATTTCCCACTTTCTCAGATGTTTGGTATACTTCTTTAGATATAAATTAAGATGTTTTCCAAAAGACATCTTATCATTAAAGATTAAAATAGTAATGGAAATATGCTACAAATTACTAGAGGAGTGTGAATCAACCCATACTTACTCAAGTTTGTAGAAAATAGCTATTATATCAAAGATGATTTGTGCCAGAAAGTGCTTCAAATCAGAATGAAGTAGTGAAGTCTCAACTTGGAAGGAAAGTAGGGCAGGGAACCCAAATAAACAGAGAAATAAACTAGATTTTAAGATCATAAAAATAAGTAGTATCATGAAAAATGCATATCAGCATTTTCAGGGGGACCATACTGATACTATTTTCCTCAGAGTGTGGAGTGCATCTCACCGCTGAACCAGAGTGCTCAAACCTTTTCATGCCCATGGTTGTTGGGAACCACTGTTGGATAACATCATGGATGTTTTCCCTGTCACCAGTTTGCAAGCACAGAAAATGAAAGGTGCCAACCTTAAACATGGAAAAGTAGCATGAGTAAAACAATAGCGCGTGTGATCTCCATCTGTCTTCATCTTGGCATTTCAAACTAATTTTTATGATGATGTCCCCTTCCTACTATTTCCTCTCTTGTCTTCTTTCCCTGTATTTCAAGGCTGCTTAATCCTCTTTTTTCTCTTCTGACTTTTTTTTGTGTACCTATTATACAGCCAAAATCTGTCTTCTTCATAGCTTCTGCTGACTCTACTTTCTTTTTTTGAACTGAGAGGTTTCAGTTAACTCTCTGAAAGCACTTCCATGATTTCAGATATCTAAAGAAATATCTGAATCCTACATTTCCAGTGATTACCTTAACCTCTTGTGTAAGTAACTAGGAATAACAAACTAAATCTACATCACCACAGAAACAGCCAACACTGGAAGTCTTCAGTAATGTTGTCTATTGATCATCACAGCCTGCTATAACTGCAACAAAATATCTTTTTTCCACAATAGGATGCACTTTCTATTTTCTGTGTCAGATTACTCCTCAGGTTTTCACTTCTGTCAAATATTAATAATTTACTATGCAAGTTGTCTGTATCAGTTTTATTTCTTATCAATGAGTTGCCCATGCAATTGCACTGAAACAATGAAACAAAGCTTTCAGTATATTAAATTGTATTTCCATCAAGTTAGGAAATAAAAGACTTATTAAAAACTAGCATTGTTAAAATGTATGTTATATAGTGAAAATAAATTTTTAAAATTAAAGAAAACATTATCTTGAAAATGGTAATGTATATAATTGAGCAAAAATGACACTTACATACCTGAATTTATAAAATATGAAAAGATACGGGGTTTTTTAAATTAATCAGTTTGAACAAATATAATTCATGAAAGAAGGAAAAGGCAAAAATATCTTAATGAAATTTCTAGAAGTACAGTACTGTATATTTTAACTAGTCTTTAAGACTTGTGGACTATTGACTTGATTTCTTCCAATCCTGGACACTAATTTCCTACCTGAGGGATGGTGGCCATATCAAAGTCAGTCAGACAATGTGTCCTGCTGACTTAGATTAAGTTATGTATGCTTATTAGACAGAATAGATGAGTATTTGTTTGAAATATATTTTCTATTTCATATTTAGTGCACATGAAGCTGTGATCAGACCCTCAGTAATGTTGTCTATTTTAGTCTTAGCAAATTTAATTAAATATTTCATTTTTAATGAACGTTACTTAGAAATAAAGTTAATGTTTACCAATAAGGTAGGTACAATACTTAGCATTGGTATTTACCCAGTTTTGTTTCATTTGGATATACTGGGGAAAATAAACAATATCTGGTGGCCAAAAAGGAAGAACAGATTTTGAAAAAGTTTGGCCAATAAAAAGAAATCTAAATTCATACTGAACATGAAAGGATGTCATATGATTTCTATATGCATTTTCCTGCTTAGAAAAAGTAGATTTTATGAAAATCAACTAAAATATGTATCACATAGTTTTTCAATTAGCCAAAATTATGCAAAATTTACATTTCAATATGATTATTTAAAAAAATCTATCTGGTATTTTTAACAAAAAAGTCTGCCTACAAGCAAAAGAAAAATAGGCCCAACAAAAATTTAAGTCACAGAGTCTGAGCTGCAGGAAAACTATATTACGCTTACCATTCAAGGAGTTTGCAGGTGATTTCTCTCTGAAGCAACACATATATAAAGAATACAAAGATATGACTGTTTGACTCCTTATCTGGCGCTTATATCAGTAAGTTCTTGTGATGTGAGAAGCCACCACCTTGTGTCATCTGGTGGCTCATTTTGTGTAGACAGATGCTTATTTAAAAGAGGTAGGTATGCATTGCTCACTGTGGGAGGAGCATCAATGCTCATCTAGGGATCTTTGAAGCTTTCTTTTTTTTAATAGATCTAATCCAACCCCATCCATTTTCAATTCTGGCTGCAAATGTACCTTCCGTACAAGAAGTCTTTTTCTAATGCAATATCTTAGAGTAGTTTCAGTTTGTCAGGTAGTCACTGGAGGGTACTTGTTTACCTATTTGCAGTGAACTAATTGCTTTTAATGGAAAATCTAAACATCATTGAAGAGGAATATTGCCTACTTATGAAATTCACTTTACTAATAAATGTTTCAAAAATTAGAATTACCATATAAAAAGTAGTGAACTGTGATCGATACCTACCTAATGCAATATGGGACAGCATAAGAATGGCATATGCTTTCTTTTTGAAATATAAATCTTACTTTGTTTTCTGCACTTTATTTTCAAAGTTCCACAAAATTACTCAGTTCATTTGAACTAATTCTCAAATGACTCCTTGGCCCCATCTACATTAGACTGAAAGTCAGAGTATGCAGTTCTCTGAAGCTGGAATAGTTACTGTGATCAGCATTTTGATGGAGAGCAATGATCCCTTGTGCTACCATCTATCAGTTTCACTGTCTTACCACATATACTAGAATAAACAATTGTCAGTCTGGGGGAAGTAGCTCATACACTTCAAACAGTGTCACAAATCTGTGTGCAATTGCATCTTTCTTCAGAATCCATGAACCTTACTGATTTTCAAACAAGGGTTTAGAGTTGTGGTCCAGAGTCACATTTTCAAGCTTTTCTATCATTTCGATCACATAGAAGCTGGACAACAACAAAATATTTAGGAAAATACTTATTCTAAATTTAAATACATTTTTATCTACATTTATTTTTAGATAAAGAAATTTACAAAAAATGTCTCCTAAACTGAAATTTAACAAGGATGTTTGGACCTTTGAATTATGCAGTTCATCTTTGTCCAGATGAATCACTGTAACCAATCAGTGTAACCAATCACTGTAACTCAGTCAGTGTGACCAGATTGTTTAGTGACTTGTGGAGACAAAGAATAGTTTCCTAAGCCCTCACCAATCAAGCAATTTGGACATTTCTCCTACAAAATTTGTCTAGCATCGCTACACAATTGTATTTATCTGTCATTTTGGAGATGGAGTCTGTCTCTCAGTAAACAAAAAATAGATATATACATAAAAATAATCTCAGTGCTAGCTGAAGTTTTACAGCACCATATCTTTTGCTTTAAAAACATGGAACCTGAGAAGGAGTGGTCTTGGTAGACTTTGTGACTTACCAGTGCAGTTTGAGTTGTTTTCCAGTGCTGCTTTATAGTGCTGGTAGCATGAAATGTGTTATCCTCACAGATTGTTGTTGTAGCAGGTAACTAGACATTATAGTGAGCTAGTTTGTTAAATCGAATGTGGTCAGGATTTTGTGGATATTGGATAATGATTCCTATCTAGAAAACCTAATTTTCTCAAAATCAAAACTCCAAGTCACAATGATATTTTCTGGGAGAACACTTCAAAATGAATGGCTTTTTAAAAGAGATTTTCACTAAATTCAGTCATCTGATAGCCCAAGTGGTCACACCATGTTATTCATCAGTCTCCATAAGTCCATGTGTCACCTGGTGATAAAATACGTGTGTGGCTCGGCTTCGCGAACGAAGATTTGGGAAAGGCTGTCCCCACGTGGGTGTGCCCTTCCAGCCTGCGCAGTGGATTTTAGGTGAGGCTCAGCGTGCGCAGAACTGGCCCCACCGTTTCAGTCCTGAGGTTCATCTGCCACGGCCAAGCGAGCTTGGACAGTGCCAGTGAAGTCCTCAGGACTAGAACCTACAGCACCCGGCATTTCCCAGGAGGTCTCCCATCCAAGTACTAATCTGGGGCTGACCCTGCTTAGCTTCCGAGATCTGACAGGATTGGATGTCAGGGAGGCATTTAACTGCCTGATAAAATATACAGAGAAAACAAAACCACATCAAAGTACAGTGTATCAGAAAAAATGACGAGATAGTATTAGAGAATCAAAAGCAGTAGAGAAAACAAAGAGAATGAAAGCTGAAAAGAAAAAAAAAAGTAAAGACATTTGAGTGAAAATATCTTCCATAGAGTGGAGAAAGTGTGAAAGACAGATATGACATCTAGTGACTCCAGAATTGAGATTCATAGATTCATTAAAAAAAAAAAAGTAAAAAAAGGGTAAACTGAGAGATAGAACGGGCTTCATATGGCAAAATTGTGAAGGTGGGAGGCAGAAAATAGTTAAGAAAGTATTAAAATACTATTCAGGTGTTTTCTTTCATGGAGGCAAGTTGTGTTTAAATGAGATTCATTATGAAGTAAAGATGAGAAAACATAGTTGATGCTTAATATCAATAGACACCAGGTGCTCAGCAGAGTAAAATGTGAAACCATTTGAAAGTATCACAAGTTTCTTTATTAAAAATATTGTCTAAATACATGCAGTTTAACATACTGTGGTTAACTTGTTAATTTTTCTTTAATTTTTTCCCGACCTAATGACTGCATTTGTGTTTTCTGAAACAGACATAGTTTAGATTTCAAGGCAAGAAGCATGATGATTGTTGCTAAAATAATGTAGAACATATATAAAGATAAAACTTGTATTCAGTTCAAGCTTAGGGTTTGCATTGTGCTATCTTCTCAATCCATGTTTGAGTTTCATGAAGACTTTTTTTCATATATAATTTCATCAGCACATCATTTATTTAAAATATAATAGTTTTTGTCACATCTCAAACAGTGCATTACTCCCTTGCTTCTTGGATACATGCGTATTTCTATTTAGGGAAAATTCTGATAACTGTGAATACAACTGACTTGAATAGGATGACATTGTGGAATATGTTATCCAGTGTATTTTGGACATTATTATGCATTTTAAGGAATGCTAACATTTTGACAGAATTCTTTCAATGCAATCTTTGTGAATCACCTCATCTATTATTGCCAAACCAGAAGATACCATTCAAAAAAATACAAAATGCTTCATTTGTTCTTGAGTGTGATTTCTGGCATATATTAGAAAATCAAAATTATTCCAGTAATACACTAGCCATACCAGTCTTGAGTTACTGATTCAGCACTAAGAACATTAGCGTGCTTTGCAACTGCTCTGGGAAAGAGGGATGGCATTGAGCCACTCCTTTCCTAGCACAGGATTTGCAAATACTGGGTACATAAAAGCTATGTCCGCTGTATTTTTGCAGTTTCACCAACCCAGTAAAGCATAATGGGGTGCCCTCAACGGAAATGGAAACTATATCTTTCTATTCCAAAACTAAAGAGATTAAAGCAACTAGGACTCATTCCTCAATTCTGTATCTATCTTAGTACTTGACAAATAGTTGCCTTTTTCTAATAGCCTATATTCAGTGGTAAAAATAGTCTATATTCAATGGTAAGAACTATTATGAATTTCTTTTCCTCTTTAGTCTAGCCAGCTGTAAGATTTCCCTGAGAATATTGACCCTCAGACAAATTCTGTATTTTTAGTCAGGAATTAAAAGTAGAAGGTTAATATAGTTTAACTGTCTTCAAATTTGCTCAGCTTCATGTGAAATACTTCTATGTCAAAATATGTGTTTTCATTAATCTGTATGAAATATGTTGTGAAAACAGAGCTTCAGAAAAGCCTGTTATACCTAGTCTAAAGACTGAGACGAAGGTGATGTTTCCAGTGTTCTTAGCCTTTATATTTGCTATTAACAAACCCAGTAGATTTCATGGGAATGCTTATTGGAAAAGTATGTATCCACATCATGTAAGTATTTAATAAAAAATTATTAAGAATCTGCAGATTTTGCTAACAATCACTGTTTAGTCACTGGAAAATTAATAGGTCCTATTGTAGTATATCCTATGGTCATTGTCACTGAAATGACACTAGATTTTTAGATAAATTTTCATTTTATCAGAAACTTCATGGAATGAAATGTGAATTACACAAAATTAGTAGGGTGTTAAGTTTCTGTTTCTTACAAATACACAGAGAACCTGAGGCTGTAAATAGAATTGCATTTATTTCTACAATGAGAAGCAAAAATAGCCCAAATCTTGTATCAGGGAAGAAGGGGAGGGAAGAAAGGTTGTGAGGCCAAGGGATAGGGAGGCAGGTAGAAGACAGGAAGGAGAGGAGAATTCTTAGCCATTACTTCTTCTACACTGTCTTCCTCTTTGTAAATATATCAATTAGTTTGTATGTACTATTTTGCATAAGTAGTCTAGCAATACAGAACTTATGTGATATTTCTGCATCCACAACAGAGGCCAATTTACTTTATTTCCTATTAGTACTTTTTAAAGATTGCCAAAGCAGTAAATGACAGAACGGGTTGTGTTGGAAAGGACCTTAAAGATAACCTAGTTCCAACACCCCTGCCATGGGCAGGGACACCTTCCACTAGACCGAGTTGCCCAAAGCCTCAGAAGTACTCCATTAAAATATGGTTTGGAATTGTCTTACACCCTCTGAAATGATTTACCTTTTTGCAACATTTTTCAGCTCTGCCCATTGCATTAAACTTCCAAACGTGTTTAGAGTGGCCATAGTGATTTCATTATTTAAATAGAGCAACAAATAGAACAATCAGATGATGGAAAAATGGGCTTTATGACGTCTCCATCAGAGTTAGCTCCTGCTTTGCCTCTGTCAGAACCTGGTCAGCAGACTTGAAATACTCTCTGCACATGCCACCTCCATATACCCTAGTTGAAACGGGCTGAGGATCTCTGTGGTCTGAATATTTACACTGGGTCCCTTTTTAGTGTTTATAATGTTAGTAGAAACTTTATTACATGGATTGTGTCAGAACTGTAAATATTAGCTTGGATATTAATAGTGTTCTTACAAACACAGTAAACTGTGACTTTATTTACTTCCCTATTCAATCTAAATTAAAAATATATTGTTGGAAACAACACAACAAGAGGCAGATCACAGCTGATGAAGTGTTCACAATATACGCATAGTTTCTTTCCGCCCTTCTTTAATGACAGAAAACGTGACATGCAATTGCACAAAGCCATCAGTCTCCTTATGCCACTTACACTGAACTGTCCTGAAAAAAATTATCAACTTTGGGGCAATAAAGATGATGAACCTCAGTTTCGTGGGATGTTTTGTCAGTTACTGAAAGCAGCATAATCATTATAGATTATGGTTAAGGTTTCAACAAACCAAAGGAAAAAGGGAAAATGGAGAAAGTTATTTAGAAAGTAATAGTAATTTAAAAAAAATAATCTCAATTATGCAGTGCAGTTTCAAGAGTAAAGCCTTGCTTGTTGTGTAATAACCACTTAGAAAGAACAATATACCATTACAGTCTCCTCATAGAATTCCTTAAAAGTAGGTCCACTACCAAATAAACAATAAATTCTCTTGCAGTACTATTTGTCCTAGTGGGCTCAGTGTTTCCATTTCAAATCCATTTTAAACACCTTGCTTTTGTACAATATGAAGTCAATACATGAATTCTGTGGCTGTTACTTGTTCAGAAGAGAAGAAGGCTGGATCTGTCACAATTGCTGGCTGAAATTTTCACCAGATAATGAGAACTATATTCACCATTGTTGGTTACAAAAAATGTATTTACATAGGTGTTGACCAATGTCTAGGTTTGAGGGAAAAAAAACCAAAATGTTTACCCACAAGCGGGGGACGGGGCCTTCTCCACAATAATCACGCCACTCTTTATCAAATTTAAGAAAGAAAGGAATTTTAATAGAAGAAGGATAACTGATCTTAATTGCTATATATAAACAGACTAGTGCAAACCGCTTCCCCAACACCACAAGAGAAAGAAAAAAAAGAAACAACAACAAAACCCAGCAGGTTTTCCTCCAGGAGGAAAGTTATACTTAAGCAGTGTCAAATGTCACAGTCCGGCTGGCTGCGGAGTGAGTTCCCAGTAATTCCCAGTCCCTCTCCAGCGAGACAGACGAGTGGTGAGCTCTCAGATGAACTCTGTGTCTCTTGTCCCAGATGAAGGAAAAAGAAAGCTGAAAGTGGGGAACCACCACATGTCCTGCAAAAGCAGCTGCAAACCTCTCTCTCTCTCTCCTGGGTCACTGCCCCAGCCGGGGTGGGCAGGCTGTGATGGTGCAGGCGGTGGTCAGGCTGGAACAGAGGCCCGGGATCCCAGATGCAGGAACCGGGAGAAACAGCCACGGTGAGGAGAAAAGCAGTAGCTCAGCCAGAAGCCCCAGCAGTGCCAGCAGAGCCACTTCTTTCCTTGGCAGCCACCGCTCCTGCCTTCCACCGAGCAAGAAGAGAAAAATGTCCCCAAAAAAACAAAAGAGACAAACCTGCCCCCATCCAAGTGATCAGTAGTTAACTACTTCTTTTGTTAACTGCTGGCATGGGCAGTTAGTGGCAGGGGAGAGAATTTACATAATAATCCCAAACTACAACAACCAGAGATTAAAATGTCTCAAGATTTAGCATCAAACCCAAAATATTTATATGTATGCATTCACAAGCTTATATTTAGCTATATATTTTTGCTTCAAAAAATGGGGCCAAGTTGTATAGTACAGCTATATATATATGACAGTACTCAGCTCCAAACCACATGATGAAATTTTCCATGAAAATAAATAGACTATTCCTAAAGTTCTTCAGAAAGGCAGAAGAAGAATATCAGAATAAGACAAGGGAAATCCACGATCCAGGTGGACAAGGTTTTAATTTTGTGAGAAGCAAACAGCAGAAAACTGAAGCTCTAACACGGCTATGACTTGATCGTGCAGAGGCTGACCAAGGCCTGTGGCTACAAAAAGGACTGCATTAAGAAATTTCACCATCAGTTGTGTTTCTGCATGTTAGGGAAGACAGGAGCACACCACATCAGAAGAAAGATCAAGATAAAATGCAGTAATTCTCTGCTGACTTGTGAATCAATTGGGTTAGGCTACTGAAAAATAGATGCTTGAGCACGGGGGGACCCGGGATCAGAGAATACAATTACAATACAACAATATTCAGTTCTAGTATAACCAGATTCCACAAGCAATAGCTCTTTGTTCAGAGGTAGCATCCAGATGTTACAATCACAGCTTCCTGGCCTTATGCACAATACAGATCTACAGATTTCACTTCACTTGTCTTAAAATCCAGGTCAGACTAGGATATAAGAGGTAGTAGGAGTAGAAAGAATATAGGTAATCTGAGTCTTTGTGGGTAGAGCCAAATCCATTTTAAGGTTTGTGATTTTTACTGTCCTTTGCCATAGCAGTATTTTCAGATTACAGTTTAGAAATATATTTTTTAAATTATAATGCCTTTTTAATAGATTTTTTTTAAAAGTGACTCATTACAGATCTCAGCAGTAACACGCAGTGCCTTACCCAGTTCATTCAGTGTGTGCAGTGTAGCAGTGGAAAATAGGCAAGGTTTTACCAGCTTATTCTGTCTAAAACTGTTTCTTCAATCTAAAACTTTTTTCTATCTAAAACTCTTTTGTTTTCAAGCTAAAACCATAATGCATTTTTTCACAGTGCATTACATACCCATGGCTGAATTAGATTTATGAAATTCACAGTCTTTGCAAGTTTACAACTTTTCCATGGGTTCACAATATCCCTATATCCTGGTCAGCACATAAAACCCAACTCTTTTAAACATCAGAACTTTAAACAGGAGAAGTGACTCCCTAGGGTGATGAACACAAACCATTTGGTGCCTCCAAGCTATGAATGCTTTTAAGACTGCCAGTGTTTTTTTCTGGCTAATCCTACAGTATGACATTGGTGTATGACAAGACCCCCAAGATACCCAGACCTGAAAACTTTAGCCCTGGGGGGAGTTATAAATATCTCTCACTTGTGATTTATGTCCCCACCCTGCTGATCTTTCTGCATACTTTGGTGGATATGCTGTGACTCATGGTCAAAGATGATTTTGGTTGGTAGCTCTCAGGATCAGGAACATTGTCTCCCTCAGGTACACAAGTCTGTCAAATAGATGGAGAGCTAGTTTTACCAAAAATAACTGGTTTCAGAAGATTTTGCAAGTGTTTCTTTCAATCCCCACTCTTTTAACTGTGCCATCCTGGCTTGAGAGGTAACTACCATTGCCTCCATGACAAACTTGTAAGGACCTATTAAAATTCATGGCATCCCTGGAGAAACTTATTTAACTCATGTATGTTTGCATTTCCTAACTTGGGCACAAAACAACAATCTGTGTATGTTGCAGTCTTGGATATACTGTTGTCAGGTAATGTAATACAAATCATGGTCCTGTGTAGAATTATCAACACTCTGACCACTTGAAAATGACACATCATGGAGCCCAGAACAGTGGCTGCTGCCATCACTGGGGTTGCTTGTTGCTGCCAATGCAGGGAGCGATGGACAACAAAAAGAGTAGGAAACCTTGGTCTAATTGAGTCTGTGGTCCAAAAGGCTTCACACAAGCTTATTTGCACAAAAGTGGAATGATACCAACTCTATATTTAGACTATTCTGCCCATGAGAGGGGGGATCAGAATTACCTAGTCATACAAATGAAAGGTGTAATATAGAGATGATGAGATGTTCAGGTCATGGTCACTCCACTGTAAGAAGGTCACTAGATTGATTAGTCGGGCATGATTTGCCTCTGGTAAAGCCAAGTTGACATCTTTAATCACCTTCCTGTCTTCTATATGTCTTAACTTGTCTTCCAGGAGGATCTGTTGCATGATCTTACTAGGCACTGAGGTATGGCTGACTGGTGGGTAGTTCCCAGGATCTTCCTTTTCAACCTTTTAGAAAAGGGGCATGCTGTTTCCCTTCTACCAGTCACTGGGGATTTTGCCTGACTACCATGACTTTTCAAACATCATTGAGAGTAGCTTGTCAACTACATCAACTTATTTTCTCAGGACTCTGGGATGCATGTCATTAGGTTCAAAGACATATATGTTCAGGCTCATCAGGTAGTCTTGAACCTAATATTCTCCAACAATGGGAGGAAATTCATTGTCCCCATGCCTGCCGTGTGGTTTAGGGTCTTGAAAAACATAGGAAGTGAGAGTAACATTGAAAAGTGAAGAAAAATACATTTTGTGTTCCTCAGTCTTCTCTAGGTTGGTTGTCACAATTTCTGTCTTATTTATTGTTTTCTTTAATCTTCAGACTAATGTAGCTGTAGGCACTTTTATCATTCTTTGCATCCCTTGAAAAATTCAGCTCATAACTCACAAATGGCATAAAGTTTGAAGCCCAAATCCGTGAAGACACTTTGTACTTAACATCACATTGGCTTCAGAGTGAGGTCACCGGAGTTAGGAATAGAGTTAGGTTTCTAATATTTGGTGGAGCTAGGTCTTTGTATCATGCATTATTCAGTCAACATAATAAAGAATAAACCACAGAACATTAGCTATTAACTTTTAAAAATAATTTTTGTTTATTGTCTGGAAAAAAACATTTGAAGATTCAGCATTAGTATATTCAAAACACATTTCTATTGCCTTTTCTTCCAGATTTTTTCTTTTGCATTTCGAAGTAGTCGAGAACTTGGTTTTATATTATGATGCTTTTTCCCATTAGGTAGTCTAAGTAATTTTGGTAATTTAAATGTTGATTCTGAGGTACTGATGTGGGCAAATGTAACATTCATTATACTTTCTGCAGTAATTCTAAAGTAGCTCTGGCCATTAAATCTTCTTTTATTGAAAACTTGAATATAATATAGGACACCATGGTTTGTCATCTTTTGTGCATGTCCTGTGATTTAGAACAGAATGTCCTTTCCCAGCACTATAGCTGCAGATATTCAAGAACCATCTGGACTGTGATCCTGTGCCATGTGCTCTAGGATGACCCTGCTGGAGCAGGGAGATTACTCCAAATGACCCACTGTGGTCCCTTCCAGCCGTACCCCTCCTTACCTCTTCCAACCTTATCCCTCAGTGATTACTGAGACTCAGCTTATGCAAATTTTGGATGGAAAAATACCTCACATGATTTACACCTAGGATGAACAGGTATCTGTGCAAGCTGCTGGCATGTTCAGGTAATGATCATGAACAACTGATTATTAATGCTTAAAAATGCTTAAAACTGAAATGCTTGAAACTGAAAATGTTTTTAGTGGCAGTGACTATGAAACCTTGAAGCCCCTCACTGTCACCAACTGTCCATTTACCCACCATCGCAGAACTGTCTGGTCTCCTATGATTTGGGCTGGAAATCCTTACATGCATTTCCTTTGAGATCATATGAGAAATATCATATAGGGGCCATTTTTTTTCTCCATATATTCTGAAAAAGTATTTGGGGTTTTTTCTCCCTCAATTTGACCTTCTAGTGTAAAACAAAAAGTAACAAACCTCTCCAATAATGCTTTGGGGTTCAATGTTATGGTGTTCAACATTACGAACAGCGTTAAACAAAGTGCAAAATTAAATGCAGAATTAGTTTTAGAACTGAGGTAAAAAGGGCAATTAAAATTAATGAAAAATATGTATTGGGCTAACAATATGTAAGTACTCAATATGTGGCAAAAACCACATGTTGAGAAAACAAAACAATCTGCCACTGGTACAGGCTCTTTTCAGTGATGTTATGATTTCCTGGATGATTGGTCTGGTTACGATACTGCATGGATCCGTCTTTTTGTTCACACCAGATATAGCAGTAGAAGGCTTCTATCTTTTGCCCCTATGGGAAGTTGTATTCATGCTTGAATTCAAACAAATCTGAAAGTATTGAGTAGTTCAAATGTCATAGAATTAACTGGGTTGGAAGAGACCTCCAAGATCCTCAAGGAGTCTTACTGAAGTAGGGAACTGTTATTCTTACCACAGGCTTTATAGATTGTTTCTTAGACTGGGCAGAGAGGTCAAACAACTTGCATAATGTCACAGAATTAAACAGTGTATTTCACTCCAGTATTAGCTTTCAGTCCAGTGCTCAGACAACTGAACTATTTTCTTATCAACCTAATTTATTTGCTTTTTGTAACATATCTCAAACAAAAGCAAACAAGAGAAAACACCTGTTGTTTAAGTTAGCCTCTAAACAAGAAAAATGTCACTTTTCTATACGTCTGTTCACTTCTTTTGTCTCTTCTCATATTTATACTTTGAAATGTCTGTTTAAATACAAAGAGACTGTAATATTTACATTAGTGCCAGGTGTGATGCACTAATGGGAAATGGTGAAATAAGAAAGACACTAAGCGTTTCCGTGCTCCTTTTACTGTGTGTTGTTTTGACATAGCCCATTTGCAAGAGACTGATCTACTGCTTCATACATGTTTGAGTGAAAATAAGGCAGAGCTTACATTAGGAGAGGAAGGAAAGAATGCCATCCTTTAATCGAGCTTTCTGTTTAGCTGTTAAATTTCTTTCTATGTTTTCACATCCATATGCTTTCCCTTTGAACAGTCTTTTTTGCAAACCTATGTAAGTATTCCAGGGCAGCAAAAGCCATTTCCATGTTAAGTGAGCAGGCAGCGAAGTGCAAGTGTGGAAAAATGTTTCCATCCGAATGAACTATACAAGAACTGTCAAACCTTTAGACATGATTTCTACTGCTGCCAGTGGAAATAGAAAAGCAGAAATACATCTCCTGTGGTTCACTTATAAATGGGGAGTACGTACATGCAGAATGGAGTTGCTGTGACACAGTAAATCTGAGTTGATAGTATCCATACTTTCTTTTCACCCTCCTCCTTATTTGTAGAGATGAAGACTGAACACTTTCAAACCAAAGAGAGTGGCAGAAGAAAACAGGATAGAAAGGAAGACATAATAAAATATTAGAAAGGAGAAAAATTATGAGTTAAGAGGAGCTACATATATAAAATCTGTTTCACTGGTTCACAGGGTATATGCAGCCAATAATGTGCCTGCCCAACCCACACGGAGGTGGTCAGAGGTGGTCCATCAGCTGCCTGAGAACCTACATGAGTGGGATATGCTGGCCCAGACAAGAAAGTCCACCAGAAGACCAGTATGCACGTGTGGATCTGGATGCATGCCTCAGTAGCTAGCCTTTACTGTGCAAATCAGCCCTAAGCCAATACATTTGCTGCTTTCTTCTTTTGACCTTGGGAATCTTTCTCTGAAATGCAGATTAAACCTCAGACTTTGTGTATTTGTCCATTCATTCTTTTGCCTCCATAAGCTCCACAAAACTGCAGTACAGTTTTATTGGCTGACAGTCTGATTTGATGAAATGTGCTGAGAAAGAAGATCTATTTTGATCAACAAATTTAGTCTATAGTTGTATCTAGATAAAAACAGATATTACATCCAACCTAAAGCACTTAAACACCTCTAATGTTTTAGGTTTTATCACATCTGTGTTTTTAAACATGCCTGACTTTCAAAATGCTTACACAGAAAGATTTGCTGTAACTTGATGGTGATGGATTATATACAGTAGGATTTGATCACAGTAAGGTTTGCAGTGTACCAAAAAACCACTGCAGCTAAGAAAACTGAAGACCAGTAAATGAAGTAAAGTACTCCAGTGCAGACAGATTTTTCTAGTAAAAAGAATTCTCTGTATATCCCTAAGGACTGGGAAGAGCAGTTATTTAAAAACAACTTTCAATTTCCTTTGACCTCACTGATTACACTATGACCTCATTCTTTCATGCTTTTTTGTTGGTTTTATTTTGGCTTGTTTTGGTTGTTTTTCAAAGTGCCTTAAATTTTGAGTTCTTTCAGTCTCAAGAATGTCAGACTCTTCAGGATAAATTACCTCTTGTCACTTCGTTAGAATGCAGTAGGACTTTTATAAAAGTTCACTAGAAGTATCTGACGCTTTCTGAAGAGTTCAACATCTTTTTGATTCATACATCCCTATTAATACTTCTATACTGAACAACATGAGAGGAAAATTGTTGTACAGGGTAAACATAAAAAATGGCAATATCTATATCCCTGGTCCCTTCCCACTGCAGTTACAAAGCAGATGTTCTATTTAATATATGTAGGGATAAAGCTCTGTTACAAACATTTCTTCTGGTAGAGGGGGAAAGGCTGTTACAAAAGTTTGGTAATGGTATAAATACCATTTCAAACTGCATTATTTTTAGCATATCCTGTAGTGTACAAGTTGACTACTTCTTAGAGAATTAGAAGAGCTAGTTCAGATCCCCTCCAGAAGACTAATGGCTTTAAGTTTAAAGATGGGTTGAACTATGAAGACATCAATAACTGTGAGTGTGGTGAAACATTGGAACAGGTTGCCTAGAGAATTTCTGGATTCCCCATCCCAGGGAAAATTCAAGGCCAGGCTAGATGGGACTTTGAGCAACCTGTTCGAGTGGAAGAAGTCCCTCCTTGTGGCAGGGGGGTTGGAACTAGAGGATCTTTTAGGTCCTTTCAAACACAAACCATTCTATGATTCTATAATATGCTATAAGGACACATCATACTGACCCTATATAGCAAAATCCAGGTGGATAAAGCTTAGCTTAAAGAGTCTTTGTCAGCCTCTGGGCTCGTTTGCTAGTACTTCAGTTTTTACTCAGGCTCTAGGGTCTTCCAGCATTAGACAGCAGGGTTTAGGATCTAAATTTTGGGGTGAAACACTGAAACTAACATTATTATATTTAGACTTTTAGTGGATTGACCCAATTTGTACTTAAAATTTCAGAGTGAAATTGAATATGCACTAAACATAACTATATATATATAACTATGCATATAACTATACATTGCACTTCTGTCCCTTTTAAAATGTATTTAATGTACTTCAGTGTATGCCCATAAAAATTTGCATTTTTCCTCTGGAAGAGCTTCAACAAAGAGGCCTAACTGCCCTCTTGTTTAGCAGGTTGACACACTCAAGAAATGTGAAATATGGCTTTGGATGTCTTCTGCACCAAGAAAGAACTAAATACAAGCTTCTCACTTTCTGCATGGGTCAGCTAATAAAACAGCTACTAATTCATGTGTAGTATAGTACACAGAGTACAAGCTGCAGAGATACTGCTTCAAATGAAATGGGATGTGACAGTAACATGTTTAAGGAATCCAAGGTAGCAAACAGTGAGAATAGCCCAAGCTCACCTTTTGGACTGGGTCAGCCATAGCAAATAGGCATACAGATGATTGAAGCGAATCTTCTAAGAAAGATTGGGTAAGGACAAGGCTGAGCATTCCAGAGCATGACAATGGGACACCTGTGTATGAGAAGTCCTGCCAGGCCTTTATGTGAGACAGGCATTTTGAGGGTCTTTCTCCTGCACATGAGGTGCCTAAAACCTTTGGTTCATTGATGATCTTCTATTTGGCCAGTAGAAAATAATTTGTGAATTCTGCAGTACATTTATTTCTAAACATGTTCCTCACCACTCCAAAAGGAACCATTTTCTGAAGTAGTTTACAATTGTCATGAAAGTCAGGAAGACATTTTCAATTATGCCTGAAACCATCAAATATATTACATAAAACCTCAGTTCTCTAAGGCATTACTGGGATTAGGGATTTGTTTCCTTTAATATGCAAGTTTAAAATGTCTTTCTTAAAGCTTTTGTTGCCTTATAAAGCAGAACAGTTGCTGTACTACAGAACTTTACTTCAATTTAGAAGTGTTTTAAAATGAAATATATTGAAATGTCTAGCCTAATACTCAACAAAAAGAAAGAATATTATTGCCCACTTAGAAATGTAATACTTACCACAAGCAACAACAGCATCCTTATGGCTAAAGAACTTGATTTTAAGGGACAGTTAGGAGCTGAATGGATTTTTTGTCCTCTACTATATATGCAGTAAGTAGTGTCTGAACTTTTGCACAAAGAACAGAAAAATTAGAAACTCAGTAAGTATAATATTTGCTTTGCTCAGTGGCAAAACATATTTATTCTGCCAATAATGGCCAGGACTGATTTTCAGCATCATAAATATAATTATGTTTTATTTGGCCTCAGTGAAAGATGACAATACTATCTGCTTATAACTTTTAAAGTTTCTTTAACATAGAATGACATGATGGGGAGATCCTACATTTAATTTTCTGTTCCAGTTCATTATTGAATAGTGTTTTATGGCAACTACTATTATGAGGAAGATGTGACATAAAAAGATCTGGTTTTAATACAGAAGTTTGAAAAGATGTTGTCTTTTACTATATCGAGATTTTTATGTGGTTGATTTCCTCTCAGTTCTTGTGGTGTGATGCAGCAGTGTTAGTGTGGGGCATGCTGAGTAAGGGATCTGACTAATGATTCTTTCATTCATACTAGCTGTGTAGCTTAAAATATCCTACCAGTATACTCAGTCTGGAGTATGAGCCATGAACCAATGTCATATTTTTGTCTGCCTTTTGCATTACATCCTCTACCTAACTGCATCTCATTCAGTGTTTTGAAAGAATTTTTATATGTGCTTATGGTTTTCTTCTTTCTCATCTATTTTTTATGTATTATAATATAACTTTATAATTGAGAATGAGGAGAAAATGTAAAGTGCTAATAAAACCCTTGGAAAAATAAACAGCATCCTTATTCAAATCCTTTCTCTGCGTCACTCTTTGGATCAGTCTGCATCCACCCTGTGTATATAGTAATTAGATACCTCTTGAAAATATGCATGGAAAATATAAACAGAAAGTAAACTTACAAATAATTCAGACCCAATTTTAGTATCCATGCAAAAGCTAAAGAAACTCAGAAATGCAACTTTCTCCATTCGTTCCTGTAGGGCCTTCCAAGTACTCTGAGATATACACACATGCATTTGCTATTTCCTTTGTATTTCACTTTTGTGTTCAATTTGCTGCCAATTAAATTCCTTTTCCTACTAGTTTGTAAACACATCTGCCCAGTGGAAAAATGAAACTACCAGCAGTTCTTTTCACATATTTCTAACAAATGTTCAGTAAAATGTGACTAACATTCACTATTGATCTATCCTGAACTTGGATGAAATTCCTTTTGGCAATGAGAAGTATCCTTTTCACACACACCCAAAAAATCAGAATATCGGAATTTCAAAGTAAAGTTGACATCATTGTTGTTTAATAGATTCAGAGAACTGCAAAAATAAAACATAGCATAAATCTTCAATATTATTTAACTGGTTTTGCTGACTATTAAAGGTATTATTCAGCTCAAATCTTCCAATTATGTACATTTGGGGTATAGATGACAGTCCCTGTATCATGCTTATGTTTGAATCATGCTTGTTCACATATCAGTAGGATTACTACATTGAGAAATGTGACGCATTTACAAAAGAGAGAAACCACTCTATAGAAACATTGAATTTCTGCGGCTGCTTGGTGGTCTTTTTCACACTACTCTGCTTTTTTTCTCTATTATGTGAAACAATGATGGTGAAAAAGACAAACAGCAATAAGGTTTTGATGATAGACAAAGAAAGGTATTAGCCTTGATTAGTTTTTAAAATTAATATTTTCAAGGACACAAACTCATCAATGTACTTACATACTCTACATAACATTAGAAGTAAATAACATTTACCAAATACCAATCTATACAGGTTTAATTACTTTCAAGCCTCCTTTTGTTTAAAGCAGTGCATTAACTCCCAAATTAATTTTGGTCTGCTGGGAGTGAGATAAGAGAGTGAGATTTAGACATGCTATGTGAGATGAGCAAGTGAAAGACAAAACCACACAGACCAATTAAATACAGGCTTTTTTTTTTCTTGTAGTATTTAAAGTAAACTAAGACGAAGGCATGCCCAGTCCATTTAGCTTCACAGAGAGCCTTTAAGTAAGTGCCTAAAATATGCATTCACTGTATTGAAATGAGTTTTGCCTATCAATTTTCAGGGCTCGGTGAATGGAACTGGACCACTCCTGTGCGTTGAAGGCAAACTTTAATTAAGTAAAAATATGCATTTAGCTTAATTCTTAAGGCCAGGAGAACTGGGTTGAGACAGGCAGAACAATATTTAGGAAGGCTGTCAAGAGATGGGTTGCTTTTGCTGTTTCTTCCTGGAGTAGCATAAATCACAGGTGGTTAATAATGAACTGGAGCCCAAGTAAGAATGTCTCTTCCTCACAGGAATGTTTTGAACATCCCTGCTCTTTTCTCATTTTCCCTTAGCACTCCTTCTTTTGCAGACTCAAGTACTCCTATTACAAGCCATTCTTTCTAGCATCAGTATTCTGAACAAATTAACAGGACTTTGACAGAACTTACACTTCCTAAAGACTAATGGCAATGAAACATCACCTAGAATGATTTTATTTGTGTCTGTGGAACAGTAATTTTACAGTTTCCTTGTGAATGCACAGTATTTCAACAAATCCAAAGGAGAGAATGTTTTCTGAATGTTTTCCCTCTGGTCAATTTAATCCCTGGAATAGTCAGTAGCTCAAAATTATCTGTTGCTCAAAACTGTCAGCCACATGTTACATAAAATATCCTCTTTCAGTAAGCAGCACATAATCAAGAACTGATCCTTCCTCTCCCTTTAAACAAAACCATCCTAACTTTAATTTGGGGAATACAAGCTTCACTGAAAAGGCAGAAGGAGTTAAAGATCATGGATCTTGTATAATGCTGCTTGGCCATTTGAATAGATCACTGCAGATGTATCATTCTTGTATGGTTTATGTTATTATGTATTCCCCTCCAACCCTAGTTAACCATTAAAAAAAGAAGCAAATACTGCAAACAATATATTAATAGAGCAACATACTTGCACCTCTCTTCTCCTTAGCAGTGAAGTAGCACTCTCTGACTTGAATAAGTATTATGAAAGTTACTTTTCCTTCTGTCAAAGCAGCACAAGTTTTGTCAGGTATCTTCATAGTTTTGTATCGTCTAGTTTGGTATCAGGCACCTCCTGCCCTCCAATCCAACCTGAATGCCACAACAGAGGAGTCTAGCTGATCCTCATGAATGGGAAAGAGTGAGGAGGGTGGATGCAATCACCAGTGTCAGCAGGGAGTGAGGGATGGGAACCAAGAATGCTGGAAGGACACGGTGTTAAGGACACCATGCCCCACACAAAGGTGACTGAATGCTGGATGCTTTCAGCTCCAACCCCAGGAATATTTTGTGACTAAAAGGGAAAGAGGGAACTGTGATTAGCAGAGACAGAGAATGCAGGCATTTCCTGCAGAAAGGAATTGTTTTCAAACAGTATTTTCAACTTTTTTTAAATAAAACTGAGTTTAGAACACCTGGCTCCTGGATTTTACCCTCATCAGCTCAGGGTAGCAAGGGCATCATCCACAGTGCAGGGACGTAGAGGAGCTTGTAGGACAGAATGGCACAGGCCAGTTCCACTGTTCCCACTACCAATACCATTTTCATGCCAAGGCTGCCCAGAGCCAGCAGTTAAGCAGCTTCCACAAAAGCTGTGACAAAACAACATGTTTTCTTGAAATGTTTCTCTGTCGATGAACTGATGGTTTTCCTGACAAAACTTGTTTCCCTGGTTTCTTTTTTCTAGTTTTAATTTTAAACTGACCATATTTGATTACAGTAGATCTGTGAGGCTGTGGTGTTAAGATTCTTAACTATCACATCATGGGTAAATAAATACAATATAGGAAAGTAAAGCCTTCTATCCCTTATGTGGATCCTCTCTTACACATTTGGAAAAATCCCCATTTTTCTTTTCAACGTGTCCCTATGCACATTGATTTTCCTAAGATGCAAAGGCATCTGAGGTTTGCAGTACTGCAATGAACTGCATTGACATGTTACTGAGAGACTTTGGACTTTTCTGAGCAAATATCTGTGGTTTGGCATGGCTAGCACAGGAGCACAGCTCAGACTCCAAGGAGTTCTGAAGACTACCTACAGAAAAAGCTCAAAAAGCCTCTGTTTAGGTATTTTAAAACAATCTGGCCTCACTTGTCAAACACAGAGGTTGCCTGAAGAACTGGTAACTGAAATCAGGGATTATTTGCCTATAATGAAAGTCATAGTTTCCCCATATTTAATGAAATATAAAATGGTGGAAATAAAGCTGGTTACTTTATTAAAGTGTAAAATATTTTTTAAGATAGAAAAAAGCCACTACTGGGTGCATTAAATCAAAAGAGAGAGGCTTTAATGTATCCCATTAGACATAGGAGTTTTTATTAAAATAGATTTATTGAAAGTTTAGTAATTTTTTACACTGCCAGTGGAAGAAAAGACGAAATTCAGCTCACGTCATATTTGTAGGATAGAAAGTTTTGGATGAATATTCAGATAACTAAGACATTTTCATTCCAAAAGACTAATAATTTAAATGATGGACACCTCAAACTGCTAGGGATAATACCATCTTGTATCATCACACTGATGCATCCTGCACTTTTACATGAAAAATTTATGTATTTCACTTTCTTGGATCCCTACTGAAGGCCATTTTTATTCCCTGATGATATAGAAATACTTTGTGCCCTGTGTTCACTGTATGGATGGGGCAGCAGTACCCTTTCTCCTCACACAGTGGGTATTGGAGGCACTCTGGATATTCCCCAACCCTTATGACTGTGCAGCTTCTCTTTTTCTGGTGAAGGCAGCAGTGCTGCTGGAATGCCTGGCAGAAGAGCCAGGTGTCATGATTTAATCCCTGCCAGCAACTAAGCTCCACACAGCTGATCCCTCACCCACAGCTGGATGGGGGAGAGAATCAGAATGAGATAAAGGCAGTTTAATAAGGACAGCAAAAACTGCACATACAAACAGAGCAAAACAAGGAATTCATTCACTACTTCCCATGGGCAGGCAGGTGTTCAGCATCTCCAGGAAAACAGGGATCTGTCATGCATAACAGTGACTTGGTAAGAGAAATGCCATCACTCCAAACATCCCCCCTTCCTTCTGCTTTCTCCAGCTTTATATGATGAGTATGATGCACTATGGAATATCCCTTTTGTCAGCTGAGGTCAGCTGTCCTCGCTGTGTCCCCTCCCAAGTCCTTGTGCACCCCCCTACCCTGCTCACTGTTGTGTGGGGTGAGAAGCAGAAGACACCTTGACTCTGAGACCTGCTCAGCAATAACTGAAACATCTCTGAATTACCTACAGTGTTTTCAGCACAAATCCAAAACATAGCCCCATACCAGCTACTATGAAGAATATTAAATCTACCCTAGCCAAAACCACCTCCCCAGGACTGGCCTGCCTCTACCTCTTTTTATTTCTGCTTTAGGATGTTTAAAATTCACCGACAGCAATAGACAGGCAGGAAAAAAGCAGAGGCAGGGAAGATCCTTGAAGTACCACAAACAATGACAAAGTTGGTTCTCAAAAGAAAAAACATTGTATCATTTAAAATGAAAATATTTATTGCTAAAATAAATTTTTTGGGGAAAAAAAAAAGAAAAAAGCAAACCACCACAGATATATGACCACAAAATCTTTGTTTACATTTTTTAACAGAAATAAAAGGGATGTTTGTTCTTTTCCAAACCACCACCAGGCTCTGACCTCATTGCTCCTATTTCACATCACAGCTACTCCCACAGGCACAGCTGCTATGTAACAGCCCAGGGTTTTTCCAATTTCCCTAGCACAGTATTTCCCTTGACTTGGCATAACATTGTCCTTGAGAAAGACAGTAGAACATTAACATCTTTTTCCAAAGCCAAGAATGCGTTGCATGCTGATTTCTGAAATTCAAACCTCCAAACTTTCTAAAACTCTAAACTTCCAACATTTATCCTCTGCTTCTATTTCTGTCTTTTGTCAATGTTACATCTATGAACACAACTAAGTGCAGTTCCTGATACTTGTTTTCTGATCCTTGCCAAGTTTGGTGGTGTTTGATCAATTGGCTCTGGGACAAGAAAATTCACATTATCTGTAGTGGTTATCTCATCTGGAATTGCACAAGTTTATATAGACATTATGTGTCCCATCTCTGTCCTCCCCTGAATGAAATGTTGTATTCACCACCTCCACTGAGAAATTTTCCATTGGTCTGAATAATCACCTTCTATAAAATTATATTGATTTGCATTTACTACCTTTTAGCTACTGGCTATTTCCTAATTGTTCTACATATGCAGGTGGGTTAGATATTTCAGACTGGTTAACTTATATAGAATGGTAAGGAAATTCCTCTTGAACAAGTATTCAATAGCAGATGGTGGAATCTACATATGAGGATCAATGATTGTAATCACTGTCACAGCTTTCATCCTGCAGGAGTGATGGAGATTTTAGATTTAATTAGCTCTCTCACCTATCTATTCCAATAATTTATATATATATATGTAAATATATATATATGTAAATATATATATATAATGTGCTGTGTATAAGAAATATACTGTATACCTAAGTACAGATAAAACAAATAAAATTCAGTTAACAACTCCAAGTTTCAAAAATACTATAGAGAGTTGATATTTTGAAGCTTGCTGACAATCTCATAATGCTGTGGTAATCAAGTCCCTTTGTGGAAGGATTTCTTCTGAAACTGCACAGTTTGTTTAGTATTTCCAAGACATTTTCACAGCCTTCCTAGGAGAGACATATATTTTCTAGATTAGTAAGAATGAGTATAAAATACAGAATTTACTGGGTTTATCTGTCTTTTCAGTGTGCCATTTGGATTGACTTCGAATGTTAAGGAACTAATAAATCTGTTCATTTTTTAATGTGGGAAGGTTATGCTTTTGTCTAATGGAAAAAATGAGGAAGTAATTTCCCTTCTTCAAGTCATTTATGCCCTTGTTAATTTAAAATCAACGAAGGTTCAGTTCCTTTAACAAACTTGCTCAAGTATATGCCTGAAAAGAAAATTATCTCTCTCCTTCCTCTTCAGAGACCCCCTCAACACACAGCTTCATGAATCAGTCTATGAGACCGGCATCATTAAATCCACAGATTATCACAGGTACAGCCTCAGTCCTCCATCTCTGAAACTACTGGGGGATTTTTATATCTAAGATTTGTCAGAATTTTTATCTAGGTAGAAATTTTCTCTATTACTTTCTTCCATTGCCCCCTCCCCCCCCCCCCCCCCCCCACCCCGAGTTGCAAGAAAATCAGGATTATACTTTTAATCAGCCAGACGATGGCAGTATTTTCCCAGTTTAGTTACACGGTAGGAGCCTATTGTTAAAAAAAATATTTCCTGGTCAAAGCTCAGGGGCTTTGTCTTTCTTTTCCTCTTATCTTCAGTTATTCCTGTATTATCTATTCCCTTCCTTGTACTTCTTTACTTAACAAAAAGAGCTATACTTAAGATCTTAGTACTATTCCCAGAATAATTGAGTTTACTGCAGTTGTTTCTCAGCCAGTGCCACCTCACTGGTATCACTTTGCAAAACAAAATAATGCCTGGCTGTGCACAAATGTGTGTGAAAAGGAAAGGTGACAGAGGATTGTCCTGCCATCCCTCAGCCATCATCCTGCCCCTCAAGAGCTCAGCAACTACAGAGGGAGGAAGGATGTCTGAAGCATGGGGTAGTCCTGCCCTCCAGCATCCAAGACACTGAGGTACCTGAAATAGCCTCTTTACTCTGCTTAGAGCTTTGACTGTCTGTGCCTGGGGCCAACCCTGGTACATGGGACTGTGGATCAGCCATGGGATGAAGACTCTTTGCTGGTCTCTCTTCACCTTGCTCGGGAGGTGCATTTAGGAGATTATGACCTTGCTCTTGCCCCCATCTGTCCTGCCACCCTGTTGGTGCCCTGACAGCCAGACCCATAACTGCCAGACCCATAACTGCCAGATCACCCGCCCCACCCCATGGCAGGTAGCTGCTTCCCACCACCTCAGACATCTGCACTCACAATTAAGAAGCTTAGGCTGGGCTGATATCTGAGTCTAGGTGAGCTCTGTAAGCAGGCACTCCTCTAACACATCTTCCCATGGGCTAAGCTGGAGCCTACTTGGTTGCAGAGAAGCAGGTGAGGACAGGTCTCATCCTTTATCAACGTTCATGAGACCAAGCAGCTCTCAGAGGATGGACAGGGACCCAGCTTCCTCTCACCATTACTGCCAGATGGGTGTCCTGGTTGCAAAGCACAGTGAGCCTTGAACTCTGTGGTCAGTTCTTGGTAAGGATGGGCAGTGGCTCGCTAGCGCTCCAGTCCTTACCAAACCTGATCGTCTGCAAGGTGCTGAAGGAACTCACCAGAAAGTTGGAAATGCCTGTTAACCACATGCTGAAAATGGAAATGGGTGGGCATTTCCTTTCACAAATTTTGCAGGTGTTGAGGAAAAGAAGGGAAAATAGGATATGAAAGCCTGAAAATTCTTTAGCAGCCAGGCTACATACTCAGTATCAGGGCAGTCTTGCCTGTGATAGTACTAGTTATGTTTGAGGTCAATGTCCTTCGCACAGACTGGGAACACCTGGATATTCTCATGTCTGTGAGGCAACAGGCTCTTTACATGAAGCTCAAAACTAAATCCAGCTGTATATGGTGATTATTGCCTCCTATCATGCTACTCCATTACTAATTTATACTTGTTAATTGAAATAATAAAACAATAATCCACATCATGAGATGAGTATGTATACTTACACCATAGAGTTTTACTATTGCATCATGGCAACTTGCTGCAAGAAAGACACTTTCTTTGCAGCGTAGTGATCCCATATTACAAGTTTTCTTTCCCTGAGGCACATAGTGTTAGCCATTGCCAGAGGCAGAATATTTGACTGACAAACAACAGCACTGCATCTCCCCTATCTCTATGCCCAAGCTATGTGTGTTCTTGTCTACAGGCTAGAGCAGCTCAAGTCACTTTTGCCATCCATCTGCTACTGGTCACTTATATCTCTATCATATTCAATGGGTTCGTTCATGAAACCACTCCTGTGCAACAGCCCATTCCCCACCACACAGTTACATCAGAGTTAAACATGCTGTTTTTTCTGGTACCACAACAGACTTAAAATTAGTTCAATGGCTAGGCTACAATTTTCATACATGTTTCTCTGTCTAATCATTATCCACAGATCTTCGATGCAAACTTCATACTCACACTAAAACCTCCACAAATAAAAACAATGGGTTGTAAGTACTCTAAACCAACATTTAATTATAATGATCGTTAGAGCTAATCCTATTTAAATAAGGACATTAATTGTTATTTACTTATCTTAAACAAAAAACAACCTTAACTTCCTCCTATTTTTAGTTGTTGGTTTTTGGGGGTTTTGGGGTTTTTTGTTTGGTTGGTTTTGGTTTTTGTTTTTTGGGTTTTTTAATGAGTGTATCAGGAATTAAAAGTGTTGACATTTTGGTCTATGTTTTTTGCTCATGCTACCTGTGAAAAGATTTATTCTTTTCCTGCTAAGTTCTAGGAAACAAAATCTGATAGAGTGAAGGTTTCATTCTTGAAGACAGAGTTTCCATAAACTAAAGTTATTTGGGTCTCTCCTATTGGTTGACAACCTTTGGAGGAGAGCTGAGGGAGAGAGAGCAAGGAGAAAGAAAGAGTGCAGAGCCTGAGACCTCTGCCTGAGCAGTGCTGGCCACACCTCCTTAGGTAGATGTCACCAGCAAGCTCAATAAAGGTGAGAGGACTCTGCTCTAGGTGGTTGGGTGGGTTTTTCCCCCAAAAAAAGACAGCAGGGACACCTGCTGTCTGCCAATGCCTAGAGGATGTAGTCCCTGCCTCTGGGGGAATGTCCTGAGTTGGTAAGACAACCTTAGATGAGTAACCCCCTGGTGAGTGGGATGCTTACACATTTGGGTTTATTGCCTTAGTCTCCCTCCTTCTCTCTCTTTCTTCTCTTTGGGTTTCCACTATTTGGTCACTTTTGTTAATAAAGATACTGTGTTTTTTGAACTCTTAACAGTGTTCAGCCTCACTTTTCCAGCTACTGTAGAACACACCCTGTTACAATGAGTAAAAAGATGTCATGAAGAATGTGTCTTGCTGTTCATTATTGTGAGTCTCTCCTTATTGTGATATAGCTTCATCTTGTACTTTCCGTAAGTGCTGGTGCCTTCTTTTTAGTGGTGTGGAGGTGAATTTTCTGTCAGCCTGCACTGTTGCAAAAGATGGGATAGCTCTGCTGTGGCTTGGGATGCCTTTACAGATGCTCTAAACACACCTCTTTCCCTCAGAGATTTTGAGCTTGTTTTCTTGTAACACAGACTTTGAATAAAAAATAAAATATAATTTTGTTCATCTATAAAGCCATTCCACTTAAACACCAATAACCAAAAGTAAATCAATTTTCAGTTGAGGACATTATATTTATATCAAATTTGTCATGTTAGCAATGACATGTTACAAAAAATGGCAGAGTTAGCCACAGCCCAGGCACTTCTGGAGGAATCCCAGCCCTGTCATGACAGAAGCAGGGTCACATTCCTCAAAAAACCCAACCAAAACCAACCAATCAACAACAACAACAAAAAAGGTGTAGAGGGTGATGTTTGTGGAGGAACAAAGTGAAATAAAGATGAAACAGTAGCCTTGCCTACAAGTACTTTCCAGTGGCAGCCTGACTCTTTCTCTTCCCCCTTGCTTCTTTCATAAGGTATGAGTTTCGGGAAAGCCTGACCAGTGGCAGCACACCCATGGCAGGGAATGGGACCATTGGACTGTCCCATATGGGCAGTGGGACTAGAAGAAGTAGTAATCCCAGCCCTGCCAAAATCAACTGTAATTTTTCTCTTAAGGGGGTATTTATTAAAAAAGAAAAGTAAGAAATTATGTTCTTTTCCCTCACCTGCTTCTCAGAATCACGGAATCTGGAAGAATCACAGAAAGCTTTGGAAGGGACCACAGTGGGTCATTAGGTCCAGCCTCCCTGCTGAGGTAGGGTCATCCTAGAGCATGTGGCACAGTGAGGAAGAATCCACAACCTCTCTGGGCAGCCTGTCCAAGTGTGCAGTCACCCACACACTAAAGATGTTCTTCCTCACGTTTAGGTGGAACATCTTTCTCTTCATTTTCTGAAGAAAAAACCTCCAATGTTAAGGTAACCTTTCTACAATCACAACTATCTCTAGCACAGTCTATTTTAAAACAATGCTCAAAGACACACATGCTTTATACAGACTGAGATGCAAATGGCCTTTGCTGCCATGACTGTGGTTCATCTGAGAATTCACTCTATTTCATATTCTAGGCAGGACCACTGCCATCGAGGTAGGTAAAGGTGATCTAGAAGAGCAAAACTATTTGAGACCTGCATTGCATCTCTACTAGGAAATAATCAGAACGCTCTTCTAAAGATTCTTGCTCAGGAGAATAAGAGGAGATATGCCAAGAAAAGAAGCAAGGGCTAAGCAACTGAGATACATGACAAAGATTCAAGTTTAATGAGTCTTTGCAGCTGACCTTACAAAATAAGCACACAGAATCTTAATCACTTATGCATCTAAAGACCCACTTGTAGGTTTTTCCGTATGCCATATTTACAAGGCTCATAACTATGTTGCTGAGTAATGTTAGAGTTCTGTGCCAGAATCAACAACAGGCTTCTTTTACTTCTGCTGCCAAATAAATGCTTAGAACAGTTTATCATCCATAAATAATTATGTGCTGTATGTAAGAAGTTGTTAACTATCAGTCAATATTGTTTTTCATTTATGCATTGTGGGCATGTTCTTTATCTCTTAAGTGATCTTTAGTTAATACTGCTGGGTTTTTCCTTTCATCTATTTCCAAACTAAAGATTACTACAAACAAATTTATGGTACTCTTACAAGATCTATGGCCATGAAAATTAGTGTTGCAACATCATCTTCTTTTCTTGTTACTGAATTTATGGTTCTAAGTTATTGCAAATCATAAAAATATCCTTGTCATTATATGTACTTGTCCAGAAGAATAGAAACTTCTGATACTTGCCAGTTTTGAAGTATTCAACAAAACAGATGTGCTCATTACAAATAACTAGAATAGAAACCATCAGCAAAGAAATGAGTGGGAATGGAAATAGGAAAACCTGCAGTGGTCTTTCAAGTTTAAAGATCTACTGGGAGTCTGTAGATTTCACCAAATATATAATAAAAATCTGAGACTGCAAGCACAAGCATATGACTTAGTTTTTCACTATTCCTCTGTGCGTGTTGCAGAGTGAAAAAGGTGGAGGTCTGTTGGAGCCCAGTGACTGGAACAGCTTCACTGGACAAGCAGCACTGACAGCACAGACCCCTTGTATGCCATCTGCTGATGCTTCATGCAGGTGTGCTCGACATGAACGCTTCATGCCACTGATGTGCAACTGCTGAGTGCTGCTTTCAGAAGGCGTTGTGACTGAAACATGGCCATGAGACCTTGCAGAGCCCTTCTGGTGGTAGGTTGTTAGCAGTGACTGCCAACCCTTGCCATGAAAGTCATCCTGCTGCTTTTGTTAGGTACTGGGAGAAAAGTTTCTTTTACTTGAGGATAAAGATGCATTCTTCAGCTACAATATACTGGCACAAATGTCTGACAGTTAGATGGCTTATCTGAATGTTTGTCTTTTTAGAAATTGAGATTTCACTCAATAATATGTCATTTGTTATACCATTGACTAGCTGGGCTGACAAAACAACTCCAATAACTCTATAAAATCAAAAGTAGACAGATATTTTTCTAAGGCCAACCAAAGAAGATGAATTTAGTTATTCTGAGAGTAGTCATGATTACATCTTTTACTGACATTTGCTAATCAGATGGTGTTCTTTCTTTCTTCCTTTCCTCTTAAAAATGCATTACTTTAAAAACAGCAGGAAAAAGGAAGAATAGACCAAAACTATATCTGTAATTTAAACTAATTTCCAAATCAAAACAGAAGGCAATAGGGACTGTGGAAGAGCTGACTCATCAGCTGAGCTGTATTTAAAAGAGGAAAGACAGAGCAGAGATCATCAGATTATCTCTCAAGAAACTCTGCATCTGTCTGGAAGAATATTTGCAATATGATAAAACCTCTGCCTTCCCCACAAAAAAGACATTTGTTTTCCTGATGGAGATAATTCATTGCAAATTGTCACTTTCCTCTCTATATTAGGTCTTAAATCCAAATAGAGACATTCTTGAATTAAAAAATTGTTGAAAAAAACCTGCCTAAGAAGTCAGGCAGAAGAGTGTTCCTTGGCTTTCACAGAGTTTTACCAGCCTCAGAAATTCAGTGATAACCCAGTGGTTACTACAATGGTAATAATATTTATATTTAATACCTGATTTTACTGTAGGAAAAATGGTCACCCAAGCATATTTTGTTGCAAAACACATTTAAATTATAAAAAGATTAAGTTCATCTTGTGGAACTCTTTTTGATAATTCAGTATAAATTGTAAGGGTGCTATGGCATCTCTTTTCTTTACAGTAATTCTTCAACTGACATTCTCAGTCATGCTTTATGTTTCAGGTGAGGGGTTGGATTTTTTTAAGCTATACACATGGAAACACCCAGAAATATTCAACAGGTTAACTGCCAGGAGAATTCATGCCAAATTATTACAGAGTGATTGTAACACTGGGATATAAGCTCAGTTCTCCATTCGGCAACTTGTTCTAGAGTCATTACCATCATGAAAGATGAACGATTTTTTTTTCCTTAGCATAAATGACTGTGATCCCTCCTGGACAGTGAAAAATTAGCCTGTGCCTGGGTAATATATTTTTGTCTATTTATCAGTTGAATACTTGGGAAGTACTAAATAACTGCCTTACAGCAGCAAGTCTCCAATGATATATCTGGTTTCAAGGTAAGTATTTCATCATTGATAAAAACAAGAAGTCATGTTTCAGCAATCTGATAAACTTCTTCAATGAAATCACTGGCCTGGTAAATGAGAAGGCAGCAGTGGATAGTGTCTCCCTACACTTCAGGAAGGTCTTTGACACTGTCTCCCATAAGATCCTATAAGATCATCATAGAGTAGATGCTGATGTATGAGCTGGATAATTAGACCGTGTGGTGGATTTAAAACTGTCCAAACAGCTGGGCCCAGAGAGCAGTGATCATTGAAACAAGGTTAGTTGGAGGCCAATAACTATTGGAGGCCAATAACTACTGGTGTGCTCTGTGGGGGTCAGAGCACTACACTGTAAACCTTGGGTGAAAGATTCTGGATTATTTGGACCTTCTTGAGTGTAATTAATTCCTTAGGCCATGTGGAGATATGACAAAATTCTTACCATATTTTCAAACACAATGGACTATTTAATTGGAGAATGAGTAGGATTATTAAGCATTCCTGTTTTAGCCTTTTGTCCTGCAGGGCAGCCTTGTCTGATTCAGCAGTGCAACCAAATGATAGCCAAAACATATTTTGCTTTTACTTCCAAGTATTGCCCAATCTCTCTACCTCTCTTTATCCCTCTCCCCAGCATGCCCATTCTGGATATCAGCCCAGCAGATGCTTTTCACCAATATCATATCCTCTACACTCAAGTTTCTTCTGACTACTCTGAAATTAGGCTTTTCAGTCCTCAATTTTATGCCACTTATTCCCAGCCTATTTAGGCTCCATGTTCAGCAGCTCTCCAGAGAGCCTACATTGTTCCTTAGCAATCAATCAAACGGAAAGTGCTCCCTGGACCTATAGGTTTGATGATACCACTCCTGACTGGAGACTTGTTTGCTGGTATAGGTACTGGGATACCAGCTATATAGGTAGTACCTATGCACTTTCAGGCATATGCCTGGTCTTACAGAGAGTAATGCAAGTCTGCATTTAGCTATGCAACAAAGCAGACCTTATTCAGTGAGGATCTTATTCTCTGCACCGATGCTCCAGGATGAAAGGCAGGAGGAAGCAGACCTTTCATCTCTGTAGGTACTTTTAACTGCACAAAATAAAATTTGCCATTCTTTTCAGATGATTAATTTTTTCTTATTAAAATTGCTTATATGTCTGTTGAGATAATCTATCTTTTTTAATCCCACCTTTCAATGCCTTCATTTTCATTGGTTCATAAATTAAAACAAAAATTGAATAAAAATTAATATATGCAAATGTATCATTCAACACAAACCTGTGTCTACTGATTTTCTAAAATGCAAAGATAAATGGGAGTGGGTTTTAAATCCTGCTAAATTCATTACCTGGTCTATTGATTCTCTTTAGGAATGGGCTTAGGGGCTCCTAAGTTCTTCTGCTTTCAATAATTCTGTGTTCTTCAGTAGTCAGTCAGGTTTTATTATGCACCTGATCCATATACATTTTTGAAAAATTTAAATATGCTACCTTTAATTTGGATTATCCTCTCATTTCTCATGAATTGAAGGAGATAAATCAGAAGTAGCTGGTCAGCATTCTCCGCAATATTGCCTTTTCAATACACGTGTGTTTTCACTATATAATCACCTTCATACTGGCTGCTTGCACTAGTCTATCCTCTAAACGTATATTTAATCTCTAAATCTCCTATTGCACTCATTAGCTGTTAAAATATTCTGCATAAGTCATATTTTATGAGTTAGGTAGAAAAGAGGAATGTAGCTGTGTAAGCCACTATATATCAGAGTATATGTAAAGGACTAGTCATGTGAGATCAGAACCTCTGTCTGTGCTCTTAAAAATGGTTAGTGTTTTCATGTGCAGATACATGCCTCTTAGCAATGCATGTCTGCCAGTGTTTGTCTAACCTACAGACAACCTATGCAGCAGAATTGAGAGGCATTTCTTGTTAACATCCTTTTGGATTTTAAAGATGGATGTAGCACTGGCATGGCATGGGTACAACATGAATGGCAATGCCCACAGAGTTCCAGCTTGCTTTAATTTAGGCTTTGTTCTTCTTCAGAGCATATTAAAATGGATGCATAGCACACACACATGGACAGATGGAAACATAGATTAAAAATGTACTCAATCCTGCTGAATTTGAGCTATATCATAAAAACATATCAACTTATAACCCTTAACAAGTGACGGATAGTCTTAATGCTTCAAGTATTACAGGTTCCTTATGCTCAGGAAAAAAAATTCAGTAAAAACCTGAGTCAAAACATGTTTGCCTATTTAGCTTCAGGATTTTAAGCATGCACCTCACTGTTTCATTATTTAATTCACCAGATGTACTGCTGAAAAAACAATGTGCTCTTCTGGAACAGCATGAGAAGTATTCTCTTGTATCTTGTCTTTTCTCTTGAGTCTATGCTCGGAAGGCAGCATTCATATGGTCTCAGGACATGCCAATGTAGAGTCACTTATACAGAGTCCAGCTAGTTGAGACAGCACTGCTTGAGGTAATTGTTGTGCTAACAACAGCAGGGTAAACCTGAGTTACAGAAACAAAATAATTTTTGCTAAAATGTTCCCAGATGCAAAATTAAATGAGCTATACCTCCATCTGGACAACTTAATTTCATTTGCCAGAAAACAGAGCAGGATGACTGTGGCAGATGCCTGCAGAATAAAACACAAGAATATTATAGACAATTATTATTACTTGTTCTTGGGAAGTCATTAGGCCTTGTAAATTTGTCTTCCACAGGTTGGAAATCTGATCCTAAGCACCAAATCTAGCCAATCTGACAGATATCAGAAACTACAATTACAAACACTCTTTTCTTCTTCAGACCAGAAAACATACATCATATATAAAATACACACAATTAACTATTTTCAAGAACTCTACAAATCAATGCAGTTAATTTCCTAAGGGTCTATATTTTTTGTGCATTGAATATATTAGTGCTCAATTTTTTAACATAAATATGGCTATATGTGAAATAAAATATTACTGTGTGAAATAATTAATCAGCCTTCAACCAATGCCTTTTAAAGTCATCCTTATATCACTAGGAAAATAACTTAATTAGAATCAGAGGTACGTAATTTTTCTTTGGTTTTCTTTATGTCATGCTTTTTCAGACTATATATAAATAGGAAATTTTAGCTGAGTCTATGTGGTGCCTACATAAAATCTGAATCTGGATTATCCTAAGAACTTCTTTATTTTTCCCCTCTAAGTCTCATGTCTTGTAATTTTGACTGCTCTGAGTTCCATATGTAGCAAAATTCCAGCGGTTGCCATTGTACTGTATTTGATGGAAAATGTGGAAATAATGAAACAGGTGTCTCACCATTGAAATGTCACTGGTAAGCTGAGAAAAAAATCAACAAAAGGGACAAGTAGAAAGGTCTTTCTGTTGCTTTTCCAAAGGGCTTTTACAATCTAAGAATATGAATCTTATCACCTTTACAGTGAGTAAAGTTCTTCTACTCTTAAGGCAATACAAACAAAAGCTGAGAATATGGTGCTTTAATATGCTTGTCAACATAGTGAGAGTGGCAGAAGTTTGGAAATAAGGGTAAGGTTAATCATCAGGAGCAAGAACCAGCAGGAAAAAAAACCCCAGAAATTCTTCAAAAACATAAGGAGCATCAGTATTGACTTAATAGAATTCAGACGCTGAACAAAGTATTGTGATAATTCAGAAAAATCATTGACTTAGTTGTAGTGCCAGGTAACATCTCTAACATTTGCCTGTAAATATCACAGAATCATTGAATGGAACTGTAAAGATCATGTAGATCCAACCACTCTGCCATGGGCAGGGTCACTTTCCACCAGACCAGTTTGCTCAAAGCCCTGTCCAGCCTAACTTGAACATTTCCAGGGATGAGGCATCCACAACTTCTCTGGGCAGCCTGTACCAGTGCTTCCCCATCCTCAAAGTGGAGAATTTCTTCCTAATATCTAATGCAAACCTATTCTTGCTAAGTTTAAAGCCATTGCCCCTCGTTCTGTTCCTACACACTCCTGTAAAAAGTACCTCTCCATCTTTGTTGTAGGCCCCTTCAGGTACTGGAAGGCTGTTGGAAAGTCTCCACAGAGTCTTCTCTTCTCTAGGCTGAACAACCCCCTCTCAGCCTGTCTTCATCAGAGACATGCTCCGGGCCTCCGATCATCTTGGTGGCCTCCTCTGGACTCACTCCAGTAAGTCCACATCCTTCTTATTTTGGGGATCTGAGAGCTGGGCACAGCACTCCAGGTGGCGTCTCCTGAGAGAGGAATAGAGGCAGAGAGTTACATCCCTTGACCTGCTGGTCACATTGTTTTTTGATACTGCTCAGGACATGGTTGGCTTTCTTGGTTGCAAGCACACATTGCTGGCTTAAGTTGAGATTCAGGTTAATCAACACCCCCCAAAACTTGTGTTTGGCCTGGAAAGTGAAAGCTAGAATGAATAAATGACTTTTTGTCTTACAATAGCAGTTATTTATAATCACTGTGGCTGGAGTGCAAGATGTGCACTATCATCAAAATCAATCAATATTTTTTCCAAAGAAAAACTACCACAGAAGTTTTGTTTGTATTTTAAACCAGCTTTTGTTAATTTTGGTTGATCGTGTCACTTCAGTTCTTTTGGTTTATCAAACTACGATGCAGTGAAATGCCTCCTTAAACCACTTGATGGCAACAAAGCAATACAGATACTAAAGGAGTTTCTAGTTTGTGGCTATCAAAGTCTTCCTGTTCAAACAATTTCAAACATTGAAACTAAGATGTAAGTACTTGAAAAAAACCCGGATAACAGGCTTTCTGTTTTAGTTATGTTATATTTCTTTGATTAGTATTTCAAATCAGAAACAAAGACAGATGAATAAGAAGCTACTTCAAAGGCTCCTCCTGCAAGGCTCTGTGCAAGAGATGCAAAATGATACACCTCACAAGAGGCCAACTTTCTATACAAATGGGAGAAATATCTCAGAAGTTCTTTGTTTTCCAGCCATGACAGCTGCAACAGGAGGACAGGAATTGCTCCATAGTTGACAGTGCACTGCAAGGAGAATCGTAGATTAACACATCCACCTCTGGTCTGCTCTGCATGTGACAGTCTGGATATGAAATCAGGTACTGTTTCCTGGATTAGCTAGGACTGCCGAGGGAAGAGACTGTGCCATGGAGGTCTAATAGCAGCACTTAGCCCAGAGAAATGGAGAGAAAATTACGAAAGAGAGAGTCTATCTAATTTATTACCTCTCCGGACATGAGAAACCAAATAGAAAGGTGCTGTATTCCTTGAAAAAAAAACCACAAACACCTTCCACTTCTCTCCTATTTCAAATCTATACCCAAAATACATTAAAACAAACTTGGAATTGGTGAAGTGTCACATACATCATGAGGAGAGAAATCATATCTCTTCTTGAACCTTATATAGATACGATCCATATCAAATGCAGATATAGCAATGTTTATAGATGAATTTATTATGTGGCTAATGATAACCAAGGTTAGCTAAAAATAATAAGACTCAAGAGGAAGATAGGTGTCTTGCTTAATTTGAAATATGTTGGGTTTTTTTTTCACAAGAGCTATTTATCCTTTTAAATCACAGTTCTTTTAGTCTGCAGGAGTGCAGGCTTCATATGCTCAAAAACCCCTGGCAACTACATCTTTTGTTATGCAAACATACTTGCACACCCTTTCTCCATAGCACAGCATTTCTTACTACATCTCTGACGTCTTTAGAAACAGGATGGTAATTTTTATTCAATTTTTTAATGTGCCAATTTTTTTTTTGTATAAATTATGCCTCTGATATAAAAAGACTTTGAAACATCCTAGCATTAATACCCTGGAAATCTCACTGGAGTCAAACATTGGCTCAGTTGACCATGTGGGTTTTGGTGCACATTAAAAGTCTGAGGGTATCCTGAAGATATAGGTGCTGTACAGCTTACAGTGTCTTCATTTGTACAGTGACCACTTGAATATTACAGCTGCCCTATGTTATATGAAGGCCTACATAAGCCTGCAGACATCGTCTCTGAATACAGGCAGGAAGTCTTTTCACAGTCCCTCACCTCCCTTCCTGCAGCTGCTATCAGTTTAGACTTGCCCTTGGGCTGAAAACGCAAAATTGCCTTCATATGTGCTTTGGCAAAGACAGCCCTTGGTTTCTGTCCCAGTGTGTACTGACCATTCCACAGCCTGAACGATTCACTCTGAAACTTAGTTTGACTGCCTTTTACCAAGCCCACTAACCCTCCTTATTGTAGCTGCTTTCCTTTTGCAGCTCTTTCTCCCCTACATGTAGATCAACCTTGAAGCCAGAGCCTCTGTGACTTTTAAATTCCAATAAAAACCTCTTTAGATAACTTATTATTACATAGATTAGTTTTAGTGTTTCATTAACTAATCTAATGGTATCTGATTCTATCATCAGCAGTCAAAACAGGCTAAAAAATAATCTAGATTCAGCAATAGTTATTGCTGATGTAATGAGATGTCTGCAAATCATAGGCACTGAAATAGAAATTATCTAGCAAAGTACTGTAAATACAAGACTAGGGAAGAGCAAACTTTTCATGCATAAATATGTGAGACAAAGATAATCTGTTTCATTTCAGTAATTGAGCCACTGATGCTGTAATTCACTACCTTAAAAAAAACAAATAGGAACTTCTTGGGATGGGACGGCAGCAGAGCTGGAGTGTCAATATTTGTGTAACTCCTGGGTTGCCTCTGATGCTCCTGTAGGCAACTGGTATGAACCGGTCCCAAACTCTAGGCAAGGACTGGTTCAGCTTCTTACTCATTCTGCCGTCCTTTAGAGAGTGGCAGCTCTTAGTACCTGCCTATCTGATAGACACCAGTGCATATCGAATGTGCTAACTTTATGAATGACAGCACTTTTATAGCTGATATTTTTCATGTGGTTTTGGTGTACACCAAGCTACCTGAGAGCGACAGGAGTATTTATAAAGGCTCAAGTTTATGAACTTGGATAAATGCATGTTTGAAGGGAAACTCCTACAGAGCAAAACACAATACCGCAAAAAGTTCTTCCTTAGAGACCTGCTGAGAAAAGAGACATGTGATCACCAGCGGCTATACCAAATGATGCAATTTTGTTGCTCAGACATAGTGCTGATGAGGTCAGTATAAGGAATAGAATAGAATAGAATAGAATAGAATAGAATAGAATAGAATAGAACAGAATAGAATAGAATGTGTTTACCATTAAAAATTCCATCCCTGCCACCCACAACTGAAAGTAGAAATGATCAAGGCAGAAGGAACTGAAACTCTATTAACCTTTTTGATCTAACCTATAATGAAATTTTTTTCTATTTCACCTGTACAAATCTGCCACTTCTACACATCCAACACCCAAGATCCAAGGTTCAAAAAGAATTTCATAAAGGTTCTGCTTCTGTCTCCACACTGAACTGTCTAAGAACTGAAGTTTTCTGTGTCCCAATGAGCACTCCCATGGACAGAAGTCAGACATCATGCAAGAGGATGCCACAGCTGATGTCTGACAGACTCTAGCAAATTCATCTTAGACACCACACTGATCCTTCATTATCTAGCACTTTTATGGGACTTGAATGAGTTTTGTAGGCAATTCTAGGAATGCTGGAAATATTGAGGATGAAAAGCTTTGGAACTTTTACTACATACAGTCTTTCAATCTTGTATGTTAGTATGTGAAGAACTTTCCTTCTCCACTAAACTCAGAGCATGTCTCTTCCGCACAGCAAGGTTTAAGTTCGTACACCCTACCTTGAGTTTGTTGGAAGTTAAGACCTTGGATGCAGGTGATAGATCTGTGAACCAAATTACAAGTTGATTGTGTGTTTGAACCTGGAGGATTTTTCCACATAAAGGCAATGCTATTTTTCTGATGTTATTTTTCAACATAAGGTGCATCATTGGATGATGTGAGGCTCAGCACACTGAAAATGCAAAGTCTCAATGGTTAGCTCATATGAAGGGCAAAGCTATAGATAAGGAAAAAATGAAAGGTAATAAAGAATCAACTACATTTCTGTTAAATCAATTAGACCAGTTTAGATATATTTGAATCTATCTCCACTTTCCTTCTTACTGATATTCTACCTGTGCATAGTTTCAAACCTCGCTGACCACAAGAAGAAATTGCATTTTACAGATGTCTCCATCTTTCAAGTAATCTGTTAAACAATTATCATTTTCTCATGGTGGCATAATTTTATTTTTTAATTTACTAAACCAGCTCATGTATTTTGTTTTATATTTTATCACAAAAAAATAATTATCTATATATATTTTACACGTTGCTAGCTCCCACATTAGCAAGGAACTTCACCCTTTTCAGTAAAGCAGACAGAACATTCAAGGTATATAACATAGCAGTCATGCTGCTATGGGTATGAAGTGCTTACTGGGTTCTTTATGGGATGTCTTCCTACTGGGATGTCTTTATTTTGGCTGTTACTATCTTTCATCTAAGATGCCACCCACTAAGTCATCGCTTGCCTTTCTCAGAGTTGCTGTGTCGATAGTAAATATAGCACTCAGACATCATGAACAAATATTATATTTGTTACAGTTGTTCTTTCATTTCTTTCAGATGCATGCTTATTAGTGAAGAAGATGGTACTGACCTGAAATACTAGGTATGCAATTGCACTCTATGCTTAAAGTGTTCCCAAGGTAAAAATATTATTAGAGAATCAAGTTTCCATTTTCTTTCCAAATGTAATGTCCTATCTAAATTAGTGCTTCTGTTCCTCAATGTTTTGGTTTTGGGTTTTTTTTTTTTTGGGGGGGGGGGGGGAGTGTGTGTGTTTGGGGTTTTTTGTTTTTGTTTTTTTTTTTTCTGTTGTGTGTGTTGCAGAAATAATAATGTGTTTTGCTCTTTCTGCAGCATGGCTCTATATTCAAAGTGGATTACTTAAAATTTTAATCCCCTAATTTCCAATCTCTCTTTCTGAGAAACTCATCTAACTCTTCTCACACAGCTGTGAAACAGCAGATACTAGAACTGAAGTTAATAGCAGTGTGGCACAATTGCACAGTTAGAAGCTAATAGAGAATGCTTTGACTGCAGCTTGTTCATACAGATTAATTAGAAAGAAAAATGGGTCAAGTAGGATATTTATCTAATTTTAGACATCAGCATCTTCAGACTCTAGGTAAAACAAAATCACTAAGGAAATACCTAAAAAAAAACCTCAGCAAAAAGATAATGTAATTTACTCTCATGGCACTCATTTATATTTGGCAATAAGGCTTGTTGAGAATACTGCTAGGACAAAGTTTCCATGGCTCTCTGCTTTTCCTGCACAGCCCTCTCTCCCAGTTTCACAATTTAGTTGGTTGGTTACACTGACCAAAGTGTTGCAAAACAAAGACAGAGAGGCAAAGAGAGGCTTGATCAGCATATATTGAAAACCATCTGCAATCTTGTTATCATCTTATTTATAAGCAGAAGTGAAGAAGCAAAAATCAAGTGAAATTTGCTGCAAATTTTAAAAGGAAGGAGCTCTTGTTAGTGGATCAACACTCGTTTGATCTGTACTCTAAGAGGGGGGTTGTAATTTATTGTTTGCTCTGAGTTGGCAACTGCAGAAGTAACCTTTCAATTTGGAAGCTGTGGGTGGTACAGTATCACCAGAGTTGCAAGAACATCTGGCACAGAGTCTGAAATAGGTCCCAGGACATCCTGTTCACAGCTACTAAAGGTCATTGTAAGTCCTATTAAAAGACACTATATCTGCATGTAATTTTAAGGTATGTTTTTAGTGTTTTGTCATATGAACTTATTTTTTAATTGAAAAAAGCAGATGTATTTCCAATATTTCTGTTTTCGAATACAGTTAGAAGGTGAAAGTCAGATAATGGTAAACATGAATAACTGGTTAGACCCGGCCTGACACAGCAACATAACATACAGCAAACTCACATAAAGTTTGTCTGCACTCCATTAAATCTTTCCTAGTGTAAGATCTTCACTGGGTGAGGACACTGATAAAAGTGCCTAAACCTTTGAAGGTGAAAAATTGCTATTAGATATGTTGGGATCATGCAGAGAAAGCAGTTGCGGTGATGTGGATATGTCAGCGTGTTTAAATTCTGCCTTACCTACGTCTTTATGAACACAAAAATAGCTGTGTTCCCATGTTCCTCAGGGTCCTCTTGTTGTTTATGTAGGGGGTGAATTAGGAAGGGAGGAAAAAGGCGCAGTTATAAAGTTCAGTGGTATAGAAGGTCCCAAAGCAAGAAAAAGAATGTGGATGAAATCTCACATGCAGAACATGCTTTTTATTTGTGAGGGACTTCTGAGGTCCTAGTATATCAAAATGAAGCCTGGGAGGCACATTCTGTTCACTTTTTCCTTCTAGATTTCTGGCTAGAAAAGCAGGTTGTAACTACTCTCAGGTTTCAAATCATGTGAGTAAAAGCTATGATACTTTTACTAATGTAAAGCCAACAGGCAGTACAATTGCATGCTGCACTATAATCCAGTATCATTGATTTCCTCTCTTGTGCAGGATGGGTTATGTTTGCGGGCAGGACAGCAGCTATCATGACATTGTGAACAAGAGTGGCAGGAGAGAAGCTACAGAACCACCACAGTATTGGTGGTATTGTTGATAGAGAAATGTAACTCTGGGGCAATTTTTGAGCAATTGCCCCTCATTTTGTCCATATGCTTGGACCTCCTTCGAGGAGCTTTTCCTGCAGAAGGAGCAGGGCTCCCCACAGTGCACTGTTTCTCTGCTGGTCCCCCACCCTGTAGGGCCTGGGTTGTCACATCAAGAACCATGTATAGGCTCTTAACCACACCATCTCACACTCCTCATAGTTTTCAATACACCCACAAATCAAAGCAATCCTAACTTTTTTAAGGCTTGGAGGAAATAATACAATTCTACTAATTCCTACATTCTACTTTTAATAAGGAGGGCTAAAAAGTAGTAAAATTTCAGCAGTGCTCCGTATTCAGCAGTCTCACACATTTTCATGGAGTGGAAAGAACTGACAGTAAGCAAAATGAGACTATTTGTAAACACATCGCTCAAAAACAGATTTCATTGAGAGAAGAGGTAAAATAGTAGCCAAAATACCTCAGTGGAAATCTACAAAGAGCCTAGTGAAAAACAGAGGGGACAAACAGGAGGCTAAGGAGCCATTTTTGCTCCCCTTTAATCAAGAACTGTGTCAGGGTGAAATTAACCTTGGTTGGAAGGTGTGACTAACTAACTGTTCAGAGACTTAAAAAAAAATCTTACAGAAATCAACCAGAAACTGATTTTCACAATCTCTGGAAGTAGAAACTTTATCTGTATTTTTCCAGACGTCCTTTTGTCTCTGACAAAACTATGATTGCAAACTTTGAACCTAGAGATCCAAAAGACAAAAGCTACAATAAAAACAAGAGCTCATCTCATCTTTGCAATAGAGCGGTAAAACTGTCCTGGCATGGTCCAAAGCGATCTGTTTATATCTGCTGACCAGTGATTTACTTTTACTTCCTAACCTCATATGGTTGCACTTCCCAAAAGCATTTTAGACATCTGAGCTGAGGGTTTTGTTTCAGTAACTAAATACTTACAACATTTTCAGTGGTAAGTAATTTCAAAGTCCTGCCAGGGATCTATCTTGGAACATATTTCTTCTGTAGTTATATGCTTTCATCCGGAAGTATTATGCATTCAGTCGTGTCTGATATCATCCAGAGATACCTGCTGGCAATTTCAGACCTCATGAGCTGTTACTTGCATGCTTGCATATGCCAGAAACTATGTCCTAATGGTCTTCTGATTCTTCCTTTCTGGGGCATAAATTTCTTAGGGAAGATCTGTTGATTATTGTTGGTGTTTCATTTTCATTTTTATTCTTTAGTATGTTTCCTGTTAAAATAACAATGGTTTTGTGTTTGTTTGTTGTTTTGTTGTTTTGTTTTGTTTTGTTGGGTTTTTTTAAGAAAATTTTGGAAATGTTGTTTGTGGATAGACCAGATGTGCTGGACCATTTGAAAAACAACTCAGAAGTTAGAAACGCCTCACTGCTGCCTCCATCCCACACACACTGCTCTGTCCTTGATTTTCTGCATTTTGTGTCCTAAACTGTCACATGGTGATGGAAATGCTTGGGCTTTGTAGAAGGAAATTCAGTCCTTAACATATTAGTTTTGTAACTACTCATTACTCCTGAAATTCAGCTAAGACTGGAGAAAGAGCATGGAAAAGAAAGACCACACTGAGTAGGGATGAATGAAGCCCAGGAGAACCCAAGGGAAGCTCCAAAAGCCTCACATTGTGCTCAGGCTCAGGGGCAGTCCCAAGCACTCTCAGAGCCACCACGGGGCTCCTCAGGAAGACTTCCCTAGCCCCTCTGCCCTGGAGCTATATTCTTCTGTCCTGCTCAGTAATTCCTATAGGCTACCAGTGTTGCAGCAGTATCAATATATTCTTCATGGGATTGTTTCAACTATGCTTTTAAATGAAATTTTCTCAGGTTTCTCTTGGATCCTGCATTAAAAAAAAAATTTCTATTTTGAGGGTGCTGTCTCTCCTCTGCTCTCAGAGCTAGTCACGTTACTCACTATGACCAGTCAACTGACAGATTTAACACTTCTTTGTTCACAAATTGTTCCTGAACCTGCTTTATACTGATACATTTGTTACTTACAAGTGTTAGACCAGTCATATTTATGATTCTATTTGATCCTTGGATTATTCATAAATTGATCATAGCAACTATTCAAGTGCTTAATCAAAGCTGGATTTAATCAAAGCACTTCTGCTTTGTCATTAGTCACTTAAGAAGTCACTTGATGTTGCCTTATCACTAGAGGTATGGCTGCAAGTATTTCATTTTGCAATCCTGGAAAGCAGCTTCCCTTTTCTGGATGGATCTTATGCACTGGAATTGAAGGAAGAGATAAAGCTTCTAATATGGGCAGTGCTTTGGCACCTGTAGCAGCAGGTATCATTACAGAAACCTGTCATTAAAAAACTACTTACTTCTGCTTCAACAAAAGAATGACAGAATAATTCCTTGATGTTAGTAATCATGAGTAAAAGCATGAAATTTGCTTTCTTGAAATAATTATATGCACAACATTTTCAGTTGTTGGAGCATATATAAGCAATTAATACTAAGAGGACAGGTATGGCCTAATCAGGTTCTTGTTCAGTGAACAGCCTCCCAAGTAATTTTCTTCATTAATTTATCAGTTCTGCTTAATGTGGTTTATGCAACTCATCATATATTGAAATTCCTGACAGAATGATGAGTGGATGAATGGGAGCTAAAAGGAGTCTAGCAGCTGATTATTCAAAGAACATGGATGGCAACATGGCTAAGAAGGTGACTTCAGACTTGAAGACCCATCACAGCTCACACTGAGATCATTAAAACTCTTCAGCACTCTCACACACTGTCCTGACACCCATTGCAGGCACACAGGGCCTTGTGTGTGGAGACACAGAAACACTTCTGTGTTCTCTCTGTGACGGTCCATGTATGTATGTGTACGTGTGATGTGTACATGTACTCTCTGTGTGTGGTCATCGATGTTGCATGGATCTGTGGCAGCTTCACCTCTGCCAGCTGGCCAAGTTCAGCCTACGCCCCAACATGGGCACCATGAGAAGCATGCAGCAAGCAGTGCAATGTACCACAGAAATCATTAATACCTTCTTAATCATTCAAGAATAGGTCTTTAGACAAAATCCCATTTATTCAAATGATCTATTACATTTGATAACACACTGTAGTATAAATGTGATGTACAGAGAAACTGATGTGCCTGGTGTGTTCTCATACAGCTATAATTGAATCACTGAGGGAAGCAGGTATCTAGCATATCTACATTTAAATATGTTACGGTTAGTACCTCATTTTTCTCTTTGCTCTGAAGTCTCTCAAATGATTGTTTCCAGTGAATTCAGAAACAGAAAAGTATGAAATGACTTTTTAAGGGAAGAGAACAGCACCTTACTAGAAATACAGGGGTAGTCATTTAAGTATTTTTCTGCTATTTAGAATTCAACATCAACATCACACTTCAGCCATTGAAAATACTGAATACTTCAGAAAATTTTCACTGGTATTCCCACTGGCAATAATGCCTTGGGTTTTATAGTCAGGTTGGCCTCCAAATGCTTGAAGCAACATCTCTTGAAAGGAGTACCTAAATAACGGGCAATGGAGAGCCTGGCAAGGGAGAGAGACAAGTATTTCTGCAGGGTGTTCAGATGTGAAGACCAGTGTGACCTCCTGTGATTATTCCCATCCACTGATCCTACATGAAGCACAAAGCAATTGCTCCTCATCTTGATGTTTCAAGGACATACCTAACTTGACATGGGAAACACCGTATTTTATTTGTGTAGATGATGCAGAAGAGTTTGCGTTCACCTGATGCACAGGTGTACAGTTACATTTTCTCTGTTGTCAGTGCATGAGCTGGAATCCCAGATGGGCCATTTGAACAGCAGAACAAGTGGACATTGGTAGGAGATAAGGAATGTAGGTAAGCACTGATCTGTCTTTCAGACTTCAAAAAAGTGTGAGGTGTCATGTTGCTTTGGGTCATGGTCCCACATACACCTTGACCTGCTATCAATACTGAAATGAAATCCACACATTTTACAGTAACATCCACTGGTTGTGGAGCACACATGCTACAAGAAATTTTCTTTCCCTGTAGTCTTTTCCTTTTCCCTTTGAAATAGGTTTTCACAGTTAATAACTCATATATGTGAGCTAAACAGCATCCTATGCTCTGTAATCTTAAAAAATGGGTTTATACTGACCTTTCCAAATACCATAAAGACACAGAGACATTTGCAAAGCATCCAGCTGCACTACATCTGTGCTGAAGGAAAAAAAGACAAGTGTGCAAGCAACCAACCAAAAAAAAATCCCCCAAAATAAACCACGAAATATATTTCTAAAATATTTTAGAATTTGCCCATCTGAAATGCTAGATTACAGCCTTGTGATCGAGATGACCTTTTATATTTAATTAATTTCCAAAACTGAGGCAGAAGCAATTCAGGTTACCTGTAAATTAACAGTGTAAGGCAAAACTCTCATATATTAAAATCCTTTCTAAAATAAGACAGTTTAATTCCATTTACTTAACACAAAAATAGCTATATTCAGAAGGGAAAATCTCCTTGGAATACCTTTTGTCCCTGAAATATAGCATAAACAGAGCTCTAGAGCACTGAAGCAATGAGAGAAGTGATGTTAAGGACAAGCCTTTTATTTATAATTTTATGAAGGGTTTTCTTTCCAAACTTCCCCCAAGTTAAGTAGTTCTGAGTGATGTGCAAATGGCTTAGCAGTGACACATTTACAGCTGCATTCACTTCTCACGCAAAGGTGTCTCCACTTGTATTTCCCATTGCTGTGGTCTTGGCTGGGGTAGAGTTAATTTTCTTCTTAGTAGCTGGTACAGTGCTGTGTTTTGGATTTAGTATGAGAATCAAGTTGATAAAACACGGGTGTTTTAGTTGTTGCTGAGTTGCCAGGGACTTTTCAGGTTTCCATGCTCTGCCAGTGAGCAAATGCACAAGAAGCTGGGAGGGAACGCAGCCAGGGCTGACCCTAACTGGCCAAAAGAATATTCCATACTGTAGAATATCATGCTAAGTGTGTGAACTGGGGGAGTTGGCTGTGAGCCACAGATTGCTGCTCAGGAAAAAGCTGGGTATCAGTCAACAGATGGTGAAGCAGTTGTATTGTGCATCACTTCTCTTTCTTGAGTTTTACTCTTCTCTGTCTCTCCCCTCCTCCTTTGCATTATATTGTTGTTACTATTTTCACTTTATTATTTTTTACTTCAGTTCAATTAGTATACTGTGTTTGCATGAACCCATGGGTTTTTCCACTTTTACTCTTCAAATTCAGGTTAGATATTAGGAATAAATATTTTGCTGTGAGGATGGTAAGACACTGGAACAAGTTGCACAGGGCGGTTATGGATATGCCAAGCCTGGCAATGTTCAGATGCTGGGTAAGGCTTTGAGCAACCTGGTCTAGTAGGAGATGCCCCTGCCCATGGCAGGGGTTTTGGGACTAGATGATCTTTAAGGTCCTTCCTACCCCTTAGCAGTCTATGATTCTATGATTCTCTCTCTCACTCCACCAGGGGAAAGGGAGTGGGTGGCACTATGGTACTGAGTTGCAAGCAAGGACTGTGTGTATGGGAGAGAGTCTCACAAGGATGCCCAAGACAGAAATAGACAGAGTTTTTCTGGACCACTGTATGACAGTTCAGCACTACAGTCTGAACAAATAATGCCACTTCCCTCCTGCCATGAGTTTGAATCAGCAATGAATTTCTAAGGCACATGTTTTACAATGCCTTGTGCATACCAGCAGTAAATTTTTTTACCTGACAGTGTTTCAGTTTTCAATCTCCTTGGGCAGATGCTTTGCATGGGCTCTCAGACCCGCACAAAGCATCTGCTGTCTTTTAGGCAGTACAGCTCTGATGGACAGTTCCCAAGTGGAAGTCAATAAAGTAGTAAAATTAGAAACATAACTCAAAGCACTTTAAGCCTATTTCAGCTGGAAGTATAGGGCTTTTTCTAGTGGGATCTGCAGATGTCTCTTATGTTCAGGTTTGTCTCAGCAGCTACCTGGCTTGCACACATAGAGTCCTCTAGATGGATGAGGACAATGGGTAGAAGCTACTTAGACAACAGATATAGAAAATTAAAACAATAGGGAGTACTTTCCCAGAAGAGCACAGAGGGTTTTTATTATTTAAAATACTCCTGAGGAATGGCCACAGGTGTATGTTGATACAAAAATAGAAAAGCTATCTGTTATTTTAAATTTGTTTCATTACATCTAGATATTTCTACTAGTAGCTGTCTCCTGGTTGGTAAAATGATTCTGATTATTTTAATGCACAAGTACAAAATTACATATGAAATTTCACTTGGTTGGTTCATCCAGGTTCACACAGGGCTCCAGTCATGCTGGACATCATAGGAGGAATAAGGAAATATTAAACAAAATTGCAAGGGGAAAAATCAAACCTATGAAGTGATTATCCAGCTTAATTAGAAGGGCTAAATTTGCTCCAAACCCTTTTTTGCTAAGTTCATCTGTACATTTTCTCTTTCCCTAAATATAGGTTGGAGAAAAGTTATCCATCATTCCCATTGATTCGCTTCTCCTGAAAGGGCTCTTGTAGCATCTCAGCTTCCTCCCTAAGCACCTTTCCTCAGGATAATATGCAGTAGGTATTAGGTGGTTTATTCTCCTTTTCTTGTTCTATTATTGCTGTGCCCTTCTGGTATCTTCAGTCATGTCCTGCAGAACAGCAGGACTTGCTGCTCAGTGAGGGGCAGTTTCTCATGGCAAACATGTCTCACAGAGTTATTTGGGAACAGGGTACTTACTGGCAGAGTCAAATGCCTTTCTCAAAAACTGAAAGCACATAAGAGCATGAAGACAAAACTTTAAAAACATGGATCAAAGCATCAAACTGGATGCACATCAATTATTTAAGTCAATTAAAATAGCAGGAATCATGCACTAATAATGGCGGGGGGGGGGAAGCATTTCTTAAAATACTTCCAAACTGATTCTCTACCTCCTATTTTTGTGCCACTGAACTATATTTATCTGTAGTACAGGAGGTTCATTCTTTCCTTTGGTTATTTAAGAAGGACAAACAGTTTTCCACCTTGATAGCATATCAGCCTAAACAGAGCAATACAACATCTTTTATGACAGGTCAAACAGAAGACTTAAAAATTTACTAAATTAATACTGAAGATCAAAATTCTGCTTTCAGGCATTAGAATAGGAAGCCCTTTCATACTATGGCAAGACATTTACTGTAGCACCTTTGTTTTTCAAATGAATTTTTCACTGGACTCATTGAAAACAGTCCCTGGCCTACAAGTGAACTGAACATCTATGCAAAAATGCTGAATGAAGTGTTCTAAACTGTGTGAATAAACACTGCCTCCTGCACTAGACTTTTCTATGGTGAGAATGCATCTAATCTGTCTAGCCATCATGCAACATCACATATGAACTAAATACTGTGATTACATCCATTTAAATTTAGTACATTTGGAAATAGATCTGTAGTCAGCTAGACCACCAGTGCAGTTGTCATTTGAATGGGATGTTATGAATCACTTTCCTATTCAGCTTTAAGAAATAAAATCCTTTTTACAGAGATGTTGTGTGAGGGTCAAATATATTTCAGAAAAGTTTGAGAACTAGAGGAGGATCAAACAACTTTGTTTTAGACATACTGGTACATTAAATTTGCTTTCATATATGTTTTTCTTTCTTTTTAAAATGCCTAAGTAAAACCTCTAATTTGTTTCAAAACCATAAAAAGATTTTGGTTTGGAAGCTGAAATGTGCCTCTAAGCACCAAGGAAGTACAGAGTGAGCCTTTGTAATATAAATGATCTCTTAAGAATCTGAGTTCTGTGCCAGTGCTCAAAATAGTTATTACCCAAAGTAGGAACATTTTCTTCACCAAACAGGAGCACTGAAAGAAAGGAAAGGACTCACACCCAACCTAGGCATGTTATCATACACTGGTTGAGTTGATAAAGTGAAAGGCCTATTTCTATAATTTTTTATTTCTACTTTGTTGACATCCAAAGACCTTGAGAAGATGAATATTGCAACTGAAGATGGAAAGAGAACTCTCAACACACTGCTCCTTTGTATACTTTGGCTGTGAATTCTCTAAAGGACTCTTTCTTATTGAAAGGAAACTGTTGTCATTAGTGTGTGTTGTAGATTTCTCAGAAAATACAAGAAGGGAGAATAAACAGAGCAATGAGAATAACACAAGTTGTAATTTCTCTCCTCAATGTGCAACCCCATTAAAAATTGAACTTTTCGAGAGAACACAAGAAATAAAATCTTGAAACACTAAAAGCCTGAACTAGTGTTTTGACTAATGGTCTAGAATTAATTTTATATATCACCACATCAAGATACATGCTGTTTGTTGGGCAAGTCTGTGAGATTTGCTTTTGAGCAGAAGATAATGCTGTATTACTGAGGGAAGAATGAGGATCTGGTGCTTATTACACGTTCTTTTTGCTGAAATCTGGTACTTAAGCAAATGACGTTCTTCCTCCTTTGACTAAGGCATGTATCTGTTCCCTGTATTGATCTTTCAGACTGCAGAACCATTTTAACAAAGGTTTATTAAAGTCACAGGAATCAAGTCCTCAAAGATTGCAACATTCTGCTTGAGGACAAAATCCATTTATAGACAAAGCATTAAATTTCAGAGGACAAAATACTGATTTTGCATGAGTTTATTTTTTACCATTAAGAGGTAAAGAGGTGCTGGGTGGGAAGAACTGGAAACCAGATGTCAATAAAACAATATGATGCTACACTACACTGCTGTATCATATAGCATAAAATTTCTCCTTAGGAAAACATAGTGAAAAAGGGGAAAAATTAGTACTTAGAATGGAGAAAAACCCCAAGCGAATATGTATTTTCACAGCATACCCAGTGAGATGAGACAGGTATATTCAACAGCAAAGCAGTGACAGTTACAATGAAAATGTTCCGACAGTCAACTCCAATTACCTTCTCCAGAGTTTCCAGTCCCTAACAGAAAATGGGCCAGGTAGTATAACATGGTCATCCTGTGAGCCAGCAGTCACAGAAGAATAGCTTGACCCTGAAGTCACTCAGGCTTTCTAAACAGAGAGATTAGAAAGATAAATAGTGGATTTCTGTGATTGCTGTTCAGTGGGGTAAAAGGAAATAACCTCTGGAAGAAAATCCTTTCCTCTTCCATAAGAAGACTGTCTTTTGAGCTATTTCAGTATGTAAAAAAATGACTGTAGGTGATTCTAGTAAAATGAAAATCTGAAGTGAAAGATTATCCTTCGTAAGTGAAAATTATAACTGTCTGGGTACATTACTCTCCCTACCCCATAGCGGCAGCCAACTTTCCTAACCCTACAGGGCTTGTGACACCCTAATGTGAGCTACAACTGGACTGGAGCTACCCCAAGGGCAGAGGATGCCCTGGTGAGGGATGATGATGAAGGGTCACAACCCGCCTGCAGCCAGCCTGGTGTGCTGTGCCCCACAGGAAAGGCTCAGAGCAGGGCAGCCTCTTTGCACAAGCACCAACAAGCAGCCCAGCTATAGCACCAGAGTTGCAGGGGAAATGTTTCCAAGAAGCATACACCAGAGCTACAGATTGGCTGTCTTTGCAGCAGGTCTGCAGCTGTTGCCAATTCCAGAAAATATATTGGGAACTTGTGTAAACTGTATGCAGCACATAAGTGGGCTGCAGTGAGGGAGCTTCCCTGCACCTACTGTAGCATCACAGTGACTTACGGAGCTGACAGCAGCTACAGCACCAAGCAGTATCCATGACTCTACACAGATGTCATAACTCAAAAAATCCTGCCATCATTAGGATACTGTTGAGTAGCAGCTGGACTAGGTGATTTATGTTTTCAGCCTCATTCATTGTGTGTCTTTCAAGTTTGGGAAATGTAAAAGCAACTGAAAACAGAGTTATGCTGGGAAACACCATCGGGAGCTCAGACTGAAGTCAGAGTACGGATTTGGCATTTCAAGAAAGACTTCTACAGGTAGCTCCTTACATTTTAATTTAGATACAATTTAAAGTCTGCAGACTTCACTTAGGCACGGATCATAAACCATACTTTGCAGTATATCCAGGAACAAGTGATACATTGGATTTCTTGTTTTGCTAGGAAAAAGCTAAAACAAGAAATTGCTAGCAAAAAAAGTAATTGCTATTAGAAGATGGTGAAGGGCCTTGAGGGGAAGCTGTATGAGGAGCGGCTGAAGTCACCCGATTGTTCAGCCTGGAGAAGAGGAGACTGAGAGGAGATCTCATTGCAGTTACGACTTCCTTGTGAGAGGAAGAAGGACAGGCATTGAACTCCTCTCTGGTGATCAGAGACAGGACCCAAGATAATGGTATCAGGCTGTGTCAGTGGAGGTTTAAGTTGGATATTAGGAAAAAGTTCTTCATTCAGAGGGTATTTGGGCACTGGAACAGTGTCTCCAGGGAAGTTTCCCCAGCACCAAGCCTGGTAGAGTTCAAGAAAGTGTTTGGACAATGCTCTTAGGCCCATGATGTGATTCTTGGGGCTGTCCTGTGCAAGACCAGGAGTTGGACTTTGATGATCTGTGTGGGTCCCTTCCAACTCAGAATATTCTATGGTTCCTCTTGGTACAGAGAGGAGAACAGCATAGTAGTGAGAAGCTCAAAAATAGTAAAAGATTGTCTTTAAAACACATTAGAGCCTTCTGAAGCTTGAAAATGTTGAATAAGTAGATTTCTTTCCAAAGCAAGAGCAACGTCCTTTTCTGGGGTCTTGTCTTGTTCTCTGAAGTCACTAGTTTTCCTATGGTAAAGAAAATAAACTTTTAAAACTAAAACCTGTCCGCTGGCAAAATGTCGTGTCAGTCAGAAATGTAGCCCTTCTGCTTTGGGCAAATGTAAGGCATTCAAGCCCCAACAGAACACCCATCACTAGTTGCAAGCCTTAGGCTGCTATGCACAATGAGTAGTCTTGCATGAAAACAGTACTGACCACCCATGTGTATTGAGGTGGATGAATCTGAAAGAACATTATCTGGATCAAGAAGCAGGTATTTTTCTCTTTAGTCTCACAGATTCATAGTCCCCACGTTCTGTTCTGAGAGCAGATTCAAAATTGTGAAGAACTGCCATTTGCAGCCACAAATTTTAACAGCCATTTTTGAAACATATCTGACACTTTTCTTAAATTACCAAGCAGTCATTTTTGTATGATTCTCTTTTGTCCTTTCTGAGCATTAGGGTTCCCAGCAGCTAGCAATGGAGGGAGCTGACCCAGGCAACTCTCAAGAAAGTTAGAAAATTATATATATATATTCATCACACTCAGGGTCCCAGTTTTAGGCAGCTGAAGATCAGAAGCTACAGAGGAGAATAACCAGTCTCCACTCCTCACCTTTTCTCTCACGAATATGTCCCACTTCGGTTTCTTTCCCTTTTTCTCATCTGAGCATTCTTCATTTCATTCTTCTGTTTATACTACTGAGAATCCTTTTTTCCTTCACTTGCTCATGTATATTTTTCTAACGCAGACTCATCAGTAAAGATCATTATTTACATATATATATGTTTGTGTGCACACACAGAGGTGGGTCAGCAAGAGGGGACTGGGAGATTAGTCAGCGACTTCCAGCCTTGCTTCTAAAAACTTTCCCTTGCTCATATTATGGCAGCCAGGAGTTTCTGTGATAACCATGTCCCTCATACATAATTAAACAAATGTGCTAATGACATTTTTTAGTAACAGCAATTGACATTTTTCCCACTTTGGAATCTGACAGATGTCAGAGGAGATTTAGTGGATGAGGATTTCATCAAGTGGCAGAAATACTATAAACGCTGGGTGGATGAAGATGCAGAGGTGCAAGAACCGGGAAGACCTTGGAAAAAGCCTGACAAAGACCACGAAGGTTTTAGGAGTTATCGAGACATTTCTCCTGTTTAATTGTTATCGACCCCAAAATGGCTACCCTTGTCCTTTTCCCTTAGTCATCCCTATCCAGGTTTCTTCTCCCCACAAACCTCTAGGGCATTTTCCCGCCAACCCTTCCCTGATTGGTCCCCAGTTGGTGCAGCGCATCACTTTCCGTATATGGTTACGTTCAACCCCAGTTCTCTGATTGGTTCCTCCCTCGTTCCTCCCCTTCATTTACATACCCACCAATCCGATGCTTTGCTCCTCCCTGTCTCCGCCCCTAACTCCGCCCTAGTTCTAGAAGGTCCCATGCTACCCTATATAAGTTCGAGCACCCCAATAAACCTTGCTTCTCCGCGTTGACTCCTGACTTGTGTGGACTCCTTCCCTTGGGATCGTCACCGGGTTGGGAGCGGGAGGAGCTGTCCCCAAAGCTTCTAAGGAGCTGGTCCCTCGTGAGCACGTGCTGTTGCTCTCTGAGCCCTTCTCCTAGGAGCGTCACTTCCATCTACCGTATCGGTGGCTTCACTCATCCACCGAGAGACAGACGAATCTGGACTTCATTAACCTTTTTCAGTTTAATAGTGGTTTTGTGATTTAGGAGTGCTGATAAAAAGGCAAGAACCACCTTCTTTCCACATAAATTCTGCATTCCAAAATAAGTTGCATCATATATCTGGATAGACAGCTTTGTGTGACCATGGATAGGTGAAGAGTTATTCTCATTAAGCTTCCTTAAAGTGACCAAAAAAAAAGTAAGTTAGGTCATTTATAACAGAGTACCAAAATATTTCTGTATGGTGACCTTTGAAGAACATGAAGTATGAAAACTAAAAGCTTTGAGAAAAAATGGAATCCCTTTATGAATTAATACCTCATGAAGCAAAAATTCAGTTTGATCAAAACAGATTTCTTCTATAAAAGTTATCTCGAAATGAGAGCCCACTGGCATCGCAGAATATGCCACTCAAGAGCTGAGCTGGGCATGCTCTGTAGCACCTTGGGATTTACTCTCAGCCTTAAGCAGCAAGCAGGGCTGTTGAGCACCACAGTGTTTGCTGGCTCACCAAAGAAGGTTGACAGATCCTGCAACCTTCTGTAACTTCCTAGTGTATCAAAAACTGCAATCACCTTTTGTCTTTGTGTTTGTGCACAGCTGTGCCTCTGACCAGGGTGCTTCATAGGCTCAGATAAATGGGAGAGCTGCCTTTGAGATTCAGAGGAATGTGTATCTCCTGTTCATGGCTTATTGACCATGCAACACACATGCACTGAGCTGCTTCCCTGCCTGAAGAGACTCTTGGCATCTAAATATTCCCTTATAGCACCAAAGCCTTGGACAGAGCTCAGACATCTCATAAAAATGTCCATTTCAAAGAAAATCTTAAAAATTCCCAGTTTACACAGAGGTCTTCTGTAAAAATGAGTAAGTACCTATGTCTTTCTTGAATGAGCATTGATGCTATCTATGATCGTCTATAAAGCAACACGCATGAGTAGGTTGGGAACACACAAATTCAACAGTGAGTTTGACTGTACTGATCCTTTGCTTAATATACTCCATTTGTTTAGATTGTCATAGCTCTGAACTATCCACTGAAAAGACAGAAACACAATGAAGCAGCATTTCTCTATTGCTTTCTTGTAATTTCTTTAGGTTTTGTGCAGTTTTCACAATTGCCTTGATTACTTTGTTGTTCTTATTTAAGTTATGAAATTCTTCAAGCTGTGAAACTTAGTACCTTCATTTTGAATATATATAAAAAAACCAACAACAACAACAAAAAAACAATCCCAAAACTGACCAGAGCAGTTTCCTATATCTAGTTTCCTGCAACTCCAAATCAAGCCTTGTGAATTAAACAAGAAAGTTATATTCAGCCCATTCCTTCAAGGTATTTATTACATCCATTCCAGCCAACACAAACCAACTAAAAACTGAGGATGAAAGAATTCTACCTGCAGTTTCCATTTGTGTAATATTAGTGCTTTCCTTTACATGAATTATTAAAAGAGATATAAAAGCAGATGTGGTAAAACAATCAAATCAGGTTTGTGCAACCAGAACTCAGCAGGGGGAAAAAAACCCACATAAAAAAGGGTTTTGTTAAGTAAAGTCACAGTAGTTGTTAAGGTTTGTATTGTCAAAGGGAGGTGCTTTCAATGGCAGTGTGACACCAGGCTTAGGGCTTTGCAATTCCCTGACTAAACACAATCAGCTTTCTGCAAAGGGAAAACCTGTACTTGATTGCAGTGCTTTTTGCACTGCAGTAATATTTCTCATTTCTTTCTGAATTCATCAGTCTTGTGCTGGGTATATCTGGTGACCTTGCCTGAAATCCAATACACTATAATTTATATAAACTCCCTAACTATACAGCTGCTCATAGTACAGGAAGTGCTGTGTAATTCGTTTCTTCTCACCTGATTCACTTCACACATACCATTCATTACAGGATAATAAACGTGTTTTGATGTATTTGGCATTTTCAGGTGAACTCTTTCCTACCCTGAAGAGATGTGCATCTGAGACAAATGTTTGCTACCCAGCTCTTGGAGTGTTTATATAAAACCAACAAAGAAAGGATCATCAGGGATACCCCAGCCCCAGATCACTTACTGGCAGATGCGTCTCCTACCAGACATTCTAGTCTTTTCTTTTTTGGTAGTGGGATGTGAAGTTCTTATTCCTAGATACTTTCTGATCATGTGCAAATTATTTCTACTGTCACATAAGTCACATTTTGTAAAGAGAAATCCAAAGTGTCTTTTGTTTGGAACAGGTTGCACGTAAAAAAAAATCTTGTTTCTCTTTCCTATTAGCAAGTTGTTGACGGATGGTTGCTGTATCCAGTGGACCTCTAACTACAGGATAACAAGTATCCTCATACTTCTCTCTCTCCATGACTTCTTCAGTTCCTCATTTCATAGTTATTGATTACTTTCAAAAGGCTCCCTTCTTCCTAGCTTTGAGCTGTCACAGCTGTAGCTTTCCCTGCTTCAGTACATAGCTGTTTAACTTAAACCTACTTACGACATTGCTGTTTAGCTTCTGTTTCCTTCAGACAGTTCTTTAATTTTCTTACAATTTTTTATTAATTATTTCTTACATACAGATATAGATGAAGGGAGGGCATAGCGTCTCATAGGATAAAGTGTCCAAAGGGAACTTGAGGAAGGTAGAAGTAGGAAAGGGGGAAATTGTGCAGCTCTGGGCAACTGTAGACATCAGCATTGAAAACTGTATTTCCACTTTTCTTTAGAAATAAAATCATGACTTTTTTCCCCCCTGGTACAGATATTCATTTTATTCCCATAATCTTCCAGAAGGGCAACTAATGTTGAACGCACAAGTGAAACATCTCTTCAGTCTTAGAATTAGGCTACTAAACTGTAAGAAATTAGAGATAAAAATCTGAGGCCTGTACAGACTTGTTTAGGGATCTTATACTGACTAAACTTCAAGTACATAGCACCAGAAGCACTAATTGAGCCCTAAAGGTTAATGTGTTTGTTTTCTGAATATGTGATTTGCAGTTTGACTATCAAGGAGTTGCTGTATGTTATGCTCCAACTAGAAAGTTATGCCACACTCTATAAAGAAGACAAATGCTTAATGTGTATGGCATTCTGGACATGAAGAGGAGAAAAAACCCCTGCATATGTTTGGATTGTAAGGGGAAACAGAGAAATTTCAAGTCTTCATATATAGAAAGTGAACTGCTTCTTCCAGAATTATGTTCTTGGATAAAGCATCCATTTTCAGGATATGAATCTTTGAAAGACAGAGAAATCAGCCTAACACCTTTATAACTGTATGTACTTTGTCTGGAGTATTTCATGCTATTCTAGCTCTGTTCTATCAATATGAAATACTGAAAGTATATTATTTTCCATAAATGTCAGCCAACTGAAATTTATTTTATCAGCTGAAGTTCCCACAAATTACTTTAAATACTGGAATGGCAGTGAAAGTGGTCAGTTAGTGACTTTCATGCAGCACAAACCTATTCAGCAATGTGTTCTTGAATGTGATATGTCTCACTATTTTCAAAGCCAATATATTTGATGTGTGAGGCAGTCAGCTAGGCAGCTGTCTGCATTTCTCTGGCTATTTTCTGGGAATGAACTTAGAACATATTCCACTGAATCTAAGGTTCTTTAATGTAGTCCATGCTTAATTACTTTTATCACTGGAAAGTTCAAACAGCTCTCACATTTAGAGCATCACAATCACAAGAAAATATAAGATACACCACTAGGCTGAAAGTTTTTATAGTCTTCCTTGTCTTCTTTGTCACTACTTTTTTCTACCTTTTCTTCTTCTATACAGCATTTTTTAATTTCTTTCACAAAGTCTGAAAAGAAATCTCATGGAAAAAAAAGGCAGAAAATTATCCTAAGAACTAAAGCGGTCCTATTAATGCACATATACAGAAGTGGGCCCAAAACAAAACCTGTGGCCTATGACTCCTCTTCTGGAATTCCAGACACATTCTTTACACCATTTTTCTGCATTTACAGTCATTTTAACCTGTGCAAATTGGAGGGGAAACCTACCACCTGGCTTTGATTTCATGTAATGCTCCTTACATTAATTCTGTTCAACTGCAAAAATTCATTTTTTTGTCTCATATTTATTAGTCTTTTTTTCCCAGATGACGACCTGATCATAGCAAACCATCTGTTTGCTACTTTCAGATAAACAGCTGTGATATGTTATGCCTGATTTTGTTCATGATGGTTATTCACAGAAGCTGGACAGCACTGAAGAAGGGATTGCACTGATGGGAGTCCAGTCTAAGATTTCTACAACGTCATGTTTTGTATCAATGAGGTCTGGTGCACAGGATGGATATGGCACAAAGAGTGTTTCTTATTTGGGCATTACAGTTGGTTCTCCCATCTTCAGGAAGGTATAAGAGCAACATCAGACTTCAGAGAAAATTAGAAGGAATGGTCACAGGTACAGTACATTTACAGTTACAAGAGAGGAGTGACTAAATAAACTAAATCTCTTCAGTCTGGAGAAGGCAGATATAAAAAAGGTCTGTAAAACTTCAGGGAAAAGAAGATGACTGCATTGTTGGCTGCCTGTGGCAGCACAAGAGAAAGTGGACCTCAAGTGGTGTTGAAGAAGACAGGTCCCTAATGAACAGAGAGTCTGTCCTTCACACAAGGGAATGCAGATAAGCTGCATATCTTCTTGTTTCTGGAAATTGAAATTTAAAGTTTATATAGGTCTGAAGAAAACTTTTTCATAGAGGATTCCACTGAGAGTTCCGGATATGCAAACCCCACGTCTTCCTGGTAGAAGTCTAAAGACTTCTGTTGCTGAGAGCTGGAGTCTGTGAGAGTCCTGGGAGAAACATACACTTTTCTCCAGGCACCCACTTTAGTCCACTCTAAAAAGGGCTGCTGGAGTTTATGACCAAGAGAGATATTTAGTATATTGGGTATTTTTTCACCTTTGTTAATTCCCTTATGATGTAGCGTACCTAGAACAAGCTTATAGCTGTTCATACTTTATAAATTTCAGATTAAAAATTCCAGAAGCTTGGAGAAGGTGCAAATGTTCATTTCCACATCTAACAGCATTTTCCTTTTTTTCCGTCCTGCTAAGAAAGTGTCCAGTCCCCATCTGAGCTCACATCTGAGTCCTACATGTTAAATCTCTTCAATGTTATTAGGGCAGGCTCTGCATTCAGGTGCTTTTAATTGTCTTTGCGCCTTTGCTATAAAGAAAGAGTGCATTGTAGCCTGAATAGATCTGTTCTGTTACATCATCAAAAAAGGTTACTAGCCACACATGAACCTACAGCATTTGAAAATATCACCCTGAGATGTGGAAGTTTTACCTTTTTGCCTTTTACTACTGTCTTCCCTTTCAGGAGAGAGAACCAGACAATAGCAAGACAGTGTATTCCTCCAAGTAAAATGCTGTTTTGAAAATTTGCCCTGCTCTACCTGCAGTTTGGAAAAGGTTAAAAACAGAATATAAATTGTGGCAATAATAGCAAAATCATCAGTGCATAAATTTATGAATGTACTAATTATATGCTCAGCTTAGAAAATCTGTACTGTATACTATCATTTTTTTCCTAAGAAAAGAATAATCTGATATTTTCGAGCTAGGTTTTGGAAGGTTGCTCTAAGAGGTTTGGTGACAGCCACATAGGAAGCTTCTGAAGGCTTTTATATTTCTTATTTTTAAGTGGGTCTTTTTGCTTTTGAATTGTTGCCTGGATAACAATATAGATAGAGAAGCATGTTTTAAGGATCCATTGGGTGTTAACAATGTCACACCTTAAAAATACACATTGTTGCAGCTACTAGTCTTCTCTTGGAATAGTATAATTGGTATTTCCCTTCTTCAGAAATTTTTATTTGCACAGCACATGAAAAGCAAAAAAATGTCAAGCAAGTGTGTTTTATTAGTATTCCTATTCATTTCATAACATATAGCAGAATTTATCTTGGCACGTCCTTGTTAAAAATGATAGGTAATGTCATTAACACTCTGGTTTCACACAGACAATCTACTGTATAGATCACTTCATAGAAATAAAATGCCGTAGTCATTGATCTAGTTGAATGGACCAGTGAAAGCTAATTTCCTCTGAATGTTTTATAATTCATTCCAGACCTGGTAACTGGCCGTTTCATCATGGAGACAACTGCCAAAGAAGGCATCATATTATGGTAGGTTTGTTTATAAATAGAGCTGTATTCTAGTTGATTTTGCCCTTTAGACTCTGCTTTCTTTCTCTCTCCTTCTTTTGCTTTCAGACAAGTGTCTGGAATCACTGTAAATCAGATTACAGAAAGCCACCTTCTGAGAACAGTAAAGATGTTTTAAAGTTGAAATACATTGAAGCAAGAACAAGTAAAACTGTTGTTATTTCTGGTATGGTCAGGAAAAATCTCAGCTGCTGTCTCTTGTAATGAAAAGAAATGCTGTTATCTGGAATACCTTTTCAAAATTCAGCTCTACATAGAAAGCAAATATTATTATATATAAGGAAAATTCATCCTTAAGCTAAGCCACTAAAATAAGTGGACTTATAGTAGGAATAAATATGATCCATTAAGTTGAATTCTGTTCTGGGTTACACCAACATAAATTTGAAATACCCCAGTGAATACAAAAACAAACAAATAAATCAAAAATATTATTGAAGGCTGTCCTAGTTCAGCAGCCAGGACCAGTTTATCAATGTGGGTGTGACCAAAGCTGTGTATTCTACATCCTCTATATAATTTCTCCTGAACTGTTAACAATGGACCATTTGCAGCAGCTGCCCAGGGCACACCTGACCCCTCAGACTGAAAGCTGGATGTTAATGAAGCCTGTGAGATAAGAGCTGTGATAACTTCCCTCAGGGAGTTGTTAGCACCTTCACACCCAGTCTGCAGGGTTGTGTCTGCTAATGGGCCCTCAACGATTCTGAAAATACCCCATAACTCATAGAGTGAGATCACCCATTGTGGAACTCCCTGCCCAGGGGGAGGTACTGGGCACTCCCACCTGAACCTGAGGGGATGTAATCTTGGGGTTTGGGGACTTCTAGAACCACTCATTGGATCCAGAGGAGGACCAGAACCTCAATAGGACTGTGACTGTCACTCTTGACCAGACTGCGACCATCATCTGCATCAACAGGTTTTTCCCTTCCTTTTACTTTGGACTCAGAGGAACAACATGGGTCTCAGCACAGGAGCTAATGAACACCATTCTGTTTGTGCCCCAGGGGGCTGGGTTATACTTCTGGGGTTTGTGGTTAAAACCAATTTCTCTTTTTATCATTGCATTTCTTGTAGTATTTTTATTAAATTGTAACTCTGATTTATGATCTCTTTTGTGTTGGGTTCACTTCTGCCGATTTACTTTTAAACCATGAAAACGGTATAAAAGAAAGGCAGAGTGAGCCACTCTACCTGATATAAGGTTTTTAATTACACTATTTATGACATGAAAGCATTATAAAAACAAATTATCATGGTAGCAAAATGCTCAATTCTTAATGAAAAATTAGAAAATCTGAAATATTTAGCAGAATCATAGTTTCCAAACATGGAGAGAAGTTTTCAGTTCAGCAAGGTAGAAATCCTGTTGGAAAAATCTTTGAAAACTCAGAAAAACAGATTTGAATCAATAGAAGAAGGAAACAATCAAAAGAAAACATTTTGTTTCAGAGATGACATTTTGATCATTAGCTTACTTCTTTGATCATTAGCTTATTTGTTTCATTTTCACTCAGTATTTCAGGGGTCATCTATTCAAATAACTTTGTATCAATGGGTGAGATTTTGATATCAAACAAAATGATTGTGGATATGGGCATGTTACCTACAGATTTTTAAGTAACAAAGAGTATAATTTGATAAAACTTACTACTTTTCCTTCTGCTTTTATCCCTAATAAGGTTATCATGTCATTTATACAGATGAGATACACGATATGCAGTAGACTGCTCTCTTCACATTATAGAGCAGTTAAGGGAAGTTGTATCTAAGAGGTTATTGACTATGTTGCTCACTGTTGCAGACCAGAGTTCTGTCCTACACTTCTGCTTTCACTCCATTATCAACAAAACCTCAAAAAGCTCCTTGTAAGTCAAGGACAGCAGCCCCTCCTCCTGGGACTGCCAGCTGTCTTTGCCACACCAGTTGTTCTGTACTTGAAGCCCTTCTTCCTTGTGCTCCATCAGATCTAATATCTCTGTCTGCTGTCCCAGCACATGGTCCCAGGCCCTGTTTTCTGCTTCTGTTTTTTTTATTCCTTCTTGGCCTTATCCAGATATTCAAAATCAGCTGCAACCTCTACGACAGCAACTCAGAAAAGAACCTTTTGCTTTGTTTGGGGTTTTTACATGTTGTTTTTAAAAGTATTATCTCTTCAAATAGCAGCTCTGTCATTCAGTCTGGAATGAAAAATTAAGCTGTAACCTAAAATTTGATGCCCAGTGATAGTACACTGTTTTCTTTCACATACCCAGAATATAAGACAGTGCCTTTGGAACTTAAAAATATAGAACATCTTGTTTTAGCTTGGTGTTTTCTGCAGTCTGTTTCTTCCCCTCCCATTTGTCTAGAATGATGAGTAGTCTTCAGTGGGGACCATAAAAAATCAGTAAAATATGTGTCTTTTCTTACAGTGTTTTGCAATAACATCCCTTTGTTAGAGGGCTATTCTAGAGCTGTAACAAATTACAAAGAACATTGGCATGTTGAGGCACAATAACCTTTTAATAAATGTGTATTTTTCTAACATTCAATTAAAATGTCATGCACTTTTCTGCATTTTCTCTTCCATTGCTGGTGATGTTCACCACAGAGTTATATTAAGCTTCCCTTTGTTTAATCAGCTCATTCATCTCCATCAACTATTTTAGGTATTCGAGAACGTGAAAGTCTTCAAGACACCATTATAATAATATAATACACTAGAGTTCTATCATATTTTCTTGCCAAAATCTGAAAGGTACTTTGTAGACAGTAATGAGTTTCTGCACCTACCAAAATCGCAATGGCCTGGATGAGTTTACTCCTATTTAATACTTGGATTTAAAAGGTTAAAGTCTTGTCCTAAAGTCAAATATTCACTTTCAGTGCCAGCAGTCAACACCAGCTTTTCTGATTTATGCCCATCTGGAGTGTTTTAAGGATTTTCCAATGTAACATTACAATTTATTATTGTGAATGCAGTTGAGATCAATTAAGGAAGATCTCCATGTTCAGAAGCTTGAGGCTCCATTAAAAATGTCTATAAGGAGTCTTTTTAGAACTATGAAACTATTTATACCAGGTCAGGCCCTGACTTAAGTTCCATATCCAAACTGATGTGAATTTTTCCAATTCCAGACAGAGTTGGACTTGGTTATGCCGTCCTCTAGGACCAAAGTTGGCAGAAATATCAATATAATAATCAGAAATACTGTTTTTGCAGAGCAGTATCAGCTTTGGGCCTTTGACAACTGAACTGGACACAGAGTTTATGGTGGAATAGCAATGAACAGGAGACTGTACTTACCATGGCATATCTAGGGAGGCAACTGGCAAAAGAAAAAGAGACTACATTATTTATAAATTCTCCATGAGGTAACCCTAGTTTGAAGGGTAGCCTGTGTGCATCCTTAAACATGAGGAAAAATATTTTCTTTAAGAAATTGACATGAGTTTTTAGCTGATATTGAGACATCAGTTTGTTTAAGAATATGACCGAGGCCACATCAAAGCCAAAGAAAGCCATGACTCTTCTTAAAGGCATAACCTCTAGATGCAGTTCAGTTATAGGTTTTGTTCTGGTGCTGACTTACTGCTCTCATATAGCCCCAAAATGGGTAGCTCTTACATATTGTTTGTCTGAGCAGGAAATTCCATGAAACCTGGAGAACATACAGATGAGAGGGGCAGTTTCCCTATGTGTGCATCTCAGAGCTGCTCACTGTGGGCACTGTAGCCCCTGGCTGAAAATTCCAGATGCCAAACAGGGCACTGCCCACTGCAGTACTCAGCACACTTGCCACTAGAAGTTGTGGTTTATTTTGGTAAGGTCAGTGAACCCCTGTGTAGATAAAGCATAATGTCTCATGTCCCTGAAATCATACAGTATGCAATCAGCTTTCCTTTGCAGAAGGAAACATAACCAGAAATTGTTTGGTAAGGTCCTGTAACCCAAACATGGTAGCAAAATAGAAACAGAGAGTGAAGCTGTGAATGAATAATCTTTATGAAGATGTAACACAGTGTGTCAAAGAATGTTTTCAGTTTCATGATATTCTCTAAGTGGAGATACACCAATTAGTCTGAATTCTAGATGGTTTTCACACCTTCCAAAAAACTGCTGAAATGTTACTTTCTGTCCAATTCTTCCACTCTGTTGTGGTTTAACCTCAGCTGAAACCAGCACACACTCCATCCTGCAATTTAGACTGATCAAACAACTATTTTGAAATAGAATAATTTAAAAACTATTTAGAAACATTGTTGTTATTAGACTTAGTTACAAGGACTTGCACACATGCAGATAGATTTATTCAGAAAGATTTGACAGTATGCTACATGCTGAATCACAGAAATATCCTCAGCTCTGTCTAATGTATTAAACATACAGTGAACAAATTTCAGTTTCAGTACTTTATAAGTGCCGTCTTAATTGTGTGTATAAAGTCATTTTTCTTACTGAAAAAGCAATAAGAAAAATCAAACAACAAAATATGCAAGTGCTGTCAGAGATGGGGGAGCACCAAAACCATGTTGAGAATTCCAGAACTGAAGCCTCTGAAGTCTTATCTGGAAAATTGTACGGAATTTAACTAACCTGGAAAGATAAAAGGTCTGTGCTTACTTTGCTAGTGCTTGAGTGTAGAGTTTTAGGAAGTTCAAACCTGTGTAACATTCTAACTTATATCCCAGCATTATACTTTTACATAAAGTTATCATTTATGTAGCTATAAATATGTTTTTTATTTCAATACAGCTTGAAAAAGCAATATTTCCTCCTTTCCAAATTATCCCATAGAGCTGTTCTGAACTATTAAAATGACATTTTTAAATGGATTATTTATTCATTCAGTTTCTTGCCTTATTTGTTCACATTTAATTTCAGTATTAATAAGGCACTCCACTGCACAATTTCATTTTAATGGAGATCTTTTTTTCATATGTCACATTTAATACTTTGTTGAAGCCTTAGGAGACAGTTCCCATTTTCCTTTATGGCATGTGTAAAGGTCTGGTTTTGTTTAATGTTGTCTAGACTTGCCTTCCTAATTTCATGCTTAAAATAGATATTCATATAAAATTGGCAGTTTCTGGATGTTAAAAGAGGCTGACTTATTTCCCACAAGTTGAAAGGTAACCCAAGAAGGCACCTATAGGGATCACAGCCTGGTTTAAATCCCGTTCTCATGAATTTCTGTGACGCTAGATCCCACCCTAGAGAACTAGAATCTGAGTATCAGACACTGCTGCTGTCTTTCTAAATATTAATTTTTCTATAGTGTGTCTGATCAGGTGGAATCAAGTGGAATCTGCTCAAGAGGGCTAAAACTACAGGTTGTTATGGAATACCCAACAAAACCAAACCCCAAACCTCTGTGAACTGGATTCTTACCCATATTTCTCTTACCCATCAAACCAATAGCAATGAAATGTATCCTGGATATCAGCATTCCCTAAAGCCCTTCAGTGAATAGAATGGAAAGAAATGGAATGGAATAGACTATTTCTGTTGGAAGAGACTTGCAATAATCATCTTGTCCAGGTCCCTGACTGTTTCAGGACTGACCTGCTGTCAAGGTCATTGTCCAAATGCCTCTTGAACAGTAACAGGCCTGGGACGTCTATCACCTCTCTAGAAAGACTGGTTCCAATGTCTGACTACCCTGTTGGTAAAGAAATATTCCCTAATGTACATTCTGAGGCTCCCCTGGCACAGCTTTGAGCCATTAAACCATTCAGTGGCGGAAGACTTCCTCCCCACTTCCTGGAGATCCCACCTGCCTCCTGGCTGCCCCAAGGATCACGGACATGCGCAGGAGCTCTGGATCCCCAGTAGCTATCCTAAGCACTGAACTGGTGCTGTTCACCATTTGTGTCCTATTTGCAGACTTTGCTGTTTTGAATAGTGAAAAACAAATTGTTGAAAACAATATTTTGACTTTACTGTAGGGGAAATTCTGGTATAATTTCACAACACATAATGAATGCTAATCCAGCCCAAAAAGCAGCTTTGCAGCAAAACCAGAGTAGGCTTAGGTTCAAGTGTCTAGTTCTAAATTTTCAAGGCTGCTGAAGCAAAAGGATTCCTCAGTGAGTTACTGTGACATCACTCATCATTTAATAGCACTGAATTTATAGTAGTTACCATATCTGTCATCTATAGCACTCAACTTCATAGTATTGAATTTGAACATTAGGCTATTGTACAAAGATTTATTCAGGATTCTGATGATATGTAACTTCCAAGTCATATTTTCCCAGACTGGTTATCCTAGGACAATAGCTTTTGAATTGCTTTGCAAAATACAACAGCAACACTAACAATAACAAAACTGTTGCCAGAACTGGTGAGTTAACTGTGCAGCTTTTGGGCTTACTCTGTTTCAACAGTTCTGAATAATTCATGTCTTTATAGATACATATTCAAGTTGTATTCAAATTAAAAGGAAAATATATTCTTCTTTATGTTTGTAAAGAGTTAATTGAACTTAGAAGAACACATGACATTCTATAATAATTACCAGAAGTGAAATTTCTTGCACAATTTCAGCTATGGGAAATTTTGAAATATTTTTTTTAAATTTCCAGTATTTGTCCGAGAATGAAAGTAAAATAAGGAATGATTCTTTTAGGAATAGTATTTACTGAAAATTATTTCTGTCACATCACACAGAAATAAACTTGACTCATTCATCATGAAATCAGATATCCATACAGAAATAACATTGAATATATGACAATGCTGCTCCATAAATACTAGAGATAAAACTTCATTTAATTTGATGGATACTATTAGCATTGATCTGTCAGTTCAGTCAGGAAAAAAGAAACATGGAATTGTTTAAAAATAAATAATTTTAAAAGCTCCTTAATATCAAATTAGTAAGATGCATGTGTTAATTTAAATCTTCACCATAATGCATCTAACTGTATCATTTTTTTTGGTAAAGTTTAATCTCTCTCATCCCTGCAGTAAAAATTAAGGTTAATTGCCACAGTAGGTGATATTAGATCCAATCTGAAAATCATAGTGTTGAACGGAAGTATTTAATATGTCATGAATGACAGACAGGACATAATTAACCCTCTCATAGTTTCCTCTGATCATTGTTTCCAAATGTGAGAGTCTGGGGATATAAATACATTTAAGCCAAAAAAATCATTAACCTACACTCCACACTCAGGAACAGCTCTCAAACAATGTATGTTGAAGTCCTTTAAAAAGACTTTAGAAGAGTTCTTTTGTCCTTAAAAAAATCACATTGCTAAACCTTCTTTTCATAATTAGAAGCTAATCACTCATGACCCTTACATAAGAACATACATCAGTGCAGACAGCCATGCAAATAGAAAGAAAATGGATCTTAACAGGATAACAGTATGCCATGGTTTATCAACATGTAATGCCGGGCTCCCCTGTCCCAGTCCATGGGACTGGTTAACTCAGGTTAACCCAGTCAGGTTAACCTAAAGGCTCAGGTTGGTCACCCAAGGAGCATATTGTCACAAATTGAAAATTAGTCAGAAACAGTAGAATTAGCTATACATATGAATAAAAATTAACATAATTGTTTTCATTGGTCTCAGCTGAAGAATCAAACTCCAAATTACTAACAAAAGACCAGGAAAATGCTCATGCTATCAGTATGTTATTCCACAGTCATACAGAGTGGGTATTCCTGGTAACTGTCAAAGGGAGAGTAACAAAGCCCTGGTACCACTGATCTGGTTTAAATTACAAACCTCATGTCCTACCACATTACCAATGCATTTCTGGCTAAGTTACCAAAGTAAGTGAAGAGGAATTCGTATTTACTTTGGAAAAATACATGTAGCAGTCTGTGCCTGTGCTTGCCACTACCAATTTTGTGTGTTTATATCTCAGTTGTTTTGATATTATGTGTTACTCTCTTCCCCCGCAAAAATCTCCACTTGAAATCATCTCCATATCCAAGCCATTAGGAGAAGTAAATTTATCATTAGAAGAGAGGGACAGGCAGTGGAGGATGCTGTAATCTGCTCATGGGCATGCCACTGTCAGAATTTGTTCTAAGACAATCTATTGGATCAGTTGATAAACACTGTTACAACTGAGCTATAAAACCTGAGGGGTTTATGCATATAAACCCTTTATTTTTCTTAGTGTTTGCTTTTATAACAGGCTATTCTTGCTGCCTATGTAACCATCTACTATACTTTTTAAGCTTGCCAAGTTTTTACCTTCAGTACTGCTTCAGTTGTTATTTAGAAGTGTGGGCTGTAGAAATGATAAAACAAACTAACATATGTGCCGGAGCCTCCATTGCCAGAGGGCATGAAAGGAAATACACAATCAGCAAATTTCCATAAATGATTGTGTGTGCTCACATGCTCTTGTCCCACATCTAAGATGTCAAACCTTTAAAATTGCTTGCCCAAGAAGTTACAATTAGAGATAACCCAAAGAAAACCTTACATTTAGTTTTCAATGCTTTTAATGGCCTTCTAGGAACTATGATTAGTGGGGGACAGAAGAATGACCCCGGCTAATTATTTCTTCTGTGTGTCTCATTTGTCCACAAGGCAACAGAAAGACATAAGAGAAGGGTTGTATTTGCAGTCAGATGTTCATGACTTTTTTCTAGCACACACTGAGATCACAGATGAAATGAAAAGAATCAGGGGCTATTCAGAAGTGAACCACAACAGAAACTGCCTGAGAAGCTGGTAAATAATTCTTATGCTAACACCTTCCACCTTCTCCTCAACTGCTGCAAGGTTGATGCCATAAACATCCAGCAAGGCTGTCATTAACACCCACTACTGGCTAGGGTTTCTCATGACCTCAACCAAAATCCAGCTCACAGAGAGTGGCCAGCCTTCAGCTCTCGCTGCAGTCTGTAATGAATTGACTCCTTTAGTTTCTGTTTTCAAAAACTATTGCTGTATTCTGATAATAGCAACCTGCCATTAAATGTAAATTAGACAAGTAGCTCTTTTGTCCAGATAATTTATATTCTTTGATTCCTACTTTTCATTGTCATGTGCAAGCATATGCACACACACACATACGCATGGATGTAGGCATGCATCCAACTCCTCTAATGCTTGAAATTTGTTAGATTCTTTTCTCTTTATAGTTAGACATTAAAAATTGTATCTGATGAACTTCTCACAGAACATACTCAGCCTTCCAGAGGGCAGGACTGTACATATACACAATAAAGGCAAGTTCAGCTATACTTAACTGATAGGTGTGTAAAAAATAAAAATGTATATGTTGATTTCTGCTCTTTTTATTAGTTTGCTTTTCATTCACATTAAATCATTAAAATGAAGCAAATTATTTCAATTCTGTACAGTCATTTTAACTGTCCTACTAGCAGCCCTATAATTCTTGGTTGGAACCACTGCAGGACAGTGATTTTTCTTCATAGCCACATTATTTTGTAGGAATACCTTTTTGTTTCTGCATCTAGATATATGTATACCTATAAGATACATACACATTCATAAAATATATATGCATGTGTATGTTTATGTATATATAAACACTAAACATTTAATCTGACATATATATTTCTGTATGTGTATCTACATTTTCATTTATAAAATTTTAGTTTTCATACTGTTTTCAATTGATAGTGTCCACTGGGCAAAGGAACGAGCTATTTTTCCAATGGATTAGCAAGCTTAAAAGAGTCCTCTGGCTGTAAGTGACATATCCATTTCAAGCTTTAGAGTATTCACTGTGTCTATAGCATGAGCTGTAGTGAGAGACAGACTGAGATGAGAAAGTGATGTAATTCACGTGCCATTTTGCAACATCATACGGCATTTTCCTTTTTTGGCTTGTTTGTAAGGACAGACAGGCATTCCCTGTCAATCTCATGCAAATAACTGCAATGCATACATACATGAGCAATAATCTTGCTATTTTTGTCACTTGAGTAATGCCATCAATGTAACTGAGAACTGAAGTGGAGATGACACATTGCTAGAAACAAATCCCTATCGCCAAAGGCTCCAGGGGGAGTTCTGTGTCTGGTATCCCCATTAGCAAAATATATTAAGCAACACCAGTCATTTAACATGCAACAACAAAAACACCCCCTTGGGCTAAAATCAGAGTCAATCTATAGCGGGAATTAATAAACCATGGTGGAGCTGTACCTGAAATAATGTTGGGAAAATGTTTAGAAGCTGCTGTGCAGAATGCACATTCATCTTCCCTGTACAGTTACCAGGTTGAGATGTCTGCTTACAGATTCCAGACAAAAACGGTTTTGTGGATATTCTTTGCTTATTATTTTTTGGACTGCCATCATGGTATTAGTCAAATATATGTAGCACAGAAACCAGGTGCTGACCTTCCAAATGCTTGTTGAAAAACACCACTTTTTTTTTTTTTTGTTCTGCTTGTTTTTATACACTTTTCCAATAGCAGACTTCATCTTTTGGCAAGTCTGTGATTCGACCTCCCTCCTAAATCCAAAGGACAGAGTATTTCCTGCCATAAAAGGGCTTGATGTAGACACAGCCTTGATTTCAAGTGCCTAGGTATTATCAAACAACTACCTAGAAAGGCATTTAGTTGATCACTTAGGTGCCTGAGGTGCCAGCCAGGCCTAAACACAAGAAAATCTGCTGACAAAACCAGTAATGCACGTGTTCAAGAGAGTATCCTCAAACACCCGCGGCTGGGCAGCCTGGGCAAAAGTGCTCCTTTGAGTGTGAGTAGGCTGGAAGGGAGGCATGGAAGGGCAGCAGAAGTGGTTGGTGGAATTTCTTCTTCCAAATTGCAGTACTGCATCCTCTCTTGTTCTGCACAACCTATCTGGAAGTTCAGTTTAATAGTATGAAACCCATTCCCAAGTTTGGGCTGTAGCTCCATTAGTATAGCAGGGCCAGATGGCATGAGCCATGAGCCTCTTTGGTGAATGCCTACTGTGTTCTTGAGGAAGGATGTGAGCACATAGCTAAGTACTTTCCAGAAATTGTGTATGATTAGATTTCAGATACTGAATAATTTATTCCTCATCTTTGCATGTAAACATTCTTAAAAGCTTTTTGATTAGTTATTTGGGATACATTTAATAAATGGGATAGACTGAAAAATCTGGAAAGTAACTGAAGAACAGATAGATACACGTCTTAACAAAGTCAGCCGCTCCTACTGTGGTTTGAATGAGTACAAACTGTGCTCCCATGCTCTTATGAGAAGCAGAAACCATCCATTGTAAAGACACATTTTCTTGGGGAATAGGCACTGTTTTTATTTCCAGGCTTTGGCCTTTTTCAAATTACCACTAATTGTGCTAGTGATTTGATTTTGCACCTTCTCTGCTCACAGCTGGACTTCATTCTTTTTTATGAATTCTGAAGTTTCATAGAAGACATCAGAGCATTGCTAAGCTGGCTTTTTGCAGCACATTCTCCAGTGACAAAGATAATCTGGAATCTAATAGAGAACCTAGGATGAACTGGATTCTGCAGCTCCTATGAAAGTGCAGAGTATGCCCCTCGGTACAGGCTTTAAAAATGAGCTATATGAGTCCAGAACTGCGTGTCATTACTGTAAAGGTATGGTAGACTGTCTGGCACTCACTGTTTTTTCCTTCACCTAGGCCTTTGACATTTCTACTCCCAACATTAGTCTGAAGTGATGCAACATAAGGCATCAGCCAAGAATAGCTTCAGAAAAACAGCCATTTTTGGAAGCTATTTTAAAGTTGCTTTGCAAACCCAAACACTTCAAAGGCAGCATAAACTGTGGCTGTCCTGTATATCACTAGGAAATAAAAAAACATACACTGCTGCTTCCTTAAATAGAAATAATTTTATGATGCTCCAATATTTTATTTGCTATCTGCATCATTTTGCTTTCTACTTAATTTCTAGGCTATTTTGACAATTCTTCTAAAAAATTTTAAAGAAAAATTTTGCTTTGGAAAAAATGTTTGTTTTCCTCTTTTCACAGAAAACAATCTATTTGGACACTACAACCATACCACAAGCTTTTACTGTAGCTTTAGAATGTGATGTCTGGTGAAATCTTCTGTGGAAGAGATCTCAGATTGCCTCTCCCAACCAAAAGAAATGCCTTGTGTTTTTGAGATGATGAATTTCTAGCTTGATGAATTTTTGAGGAAAGGCCAAAGCAAAGAAACAAATCTTTGAACTCACTGAAAGAAAATAAATTCTGATGTCTCCAAGACATAGTCTTCTGTTTTGGCCAACAAAGCAGACGGAGTGCTGCCAGTCACTCAGTAAACTTAGACTGTGACCAGATTCTCCTGTGACACTGCAGTTCACTTTTCCAAGCTTGTTTCAATGCACAAAAGTGGTACATTTTCTTCCCTGTTTTGGGGAAATTTTCTCCGTCAGGGATATTTCCAGTTACTTCTGATACCACAGACTATGAATGTCCTCTGCCTTCATAGGGGTACATGAAAGGAAAATCCTGTTTTCTTCTTCCATGGATTTTTAATAGGTCATGATGATTTTTTCTTTTGATGTGGCAAAATCCATGGTGACCATCTCTATATCTGCTAGGAGCTGATCTGGCATATGTTCACTTGCTGTTGCCACTTCCTTCTCCAACATACCATCCATTTGGTTACCAGGTAACACGCATTGCTAGGCATTTGCATTAAGCATTGATGCTTGTCATGTTTTTTAAACTGAGTTTTTAAAAATAACCAAGGTTAAAATAGGATTGTGTTATGGCTGGGGAATCTTCAGATTCATTCTAGTGACTTGTCAGAATATTAGCAGTATAAAATCCATCTGTTGACAAAGACATTACTGTTAAATAAGCACAGGGCCAAATCCCTCTGGATGAAACTGATTTTGGTGTTGATAGCTAGAAACAATTTGATAAAGTGCCATATGACAAAATAAGGCATTATTCTCCTCTTCACTTGAAAAGAATAATAGACCAAATTCAAGTCTGGTTACAGCAAGTAAAAACCTGAAGCTATTGGAATGCATTTTGTGTATTTTACAGATGCATTATGTCCATTAGGAAAATTTTAATTGCTTTCTGTTCAGTAAAGTAGCACACATCAAGTTCCCTATGAAAATGTGATCCATGATGATGTCAATGCTAAAGTCAACTGGAAATTTTCATCTACAATTTTAGGGAAAATCTTTCCTTCTGAACATCATCTTTCACAGTTTTGTGTGGAAAATTATGACTTTCAGACAAAACCAGAAAATGAAGAAAGTAATGAAAAAACATACTTATGAGACCCCAAACACCTGCTTTTTTGGAAAATGGGGTAGCCTAGGTCGCACAATGCACTGTGAAAGTTAATTAATTTGAATAGTTCAGCAAGATGGGAGGTTGGAGACATTTTATGGTAAGTGGAGTCCATCTAGACAAACCTTTTTCTATGACTGAAAATATAGATATGAATAGCGTATCTGAATCAAAACTTCCATATGGCTTTGTGGCAACATTTTCAAAATTTTTTGTCCACAACAAAAGACTTTGAAATGCAAAATTAAAAATAAAATCTGATATTGCCCCAAAAACCTTTTGAAAGTCTTCCCTATATTTGAGTTCCTAGGTTCTTTAAGGTTATCATGCAGAAAATTTACCATCCCTTCTAATGTATATATATATATATATATATATATATATATATATATATATATATATATGGTGCACAAGTCTTACCGATTTTGGAGAGAGAATAACAACAAATGGGTTTTTTTGGCTGAGCTTTAGTAAGGCCACAGATGAAGTGAATCCTGGTAATGCCAAAGGACACTGTTAAAGTCTGCTAACTAATGATCAGATAGGGAATTAATATTTTTATATGAATTATCAGTTGATGCAGAATCACACCTCCTAAAACACCTAGTGTTTTAGCCTTGAGATCTGGAATTAAATAAAGCACACTCAGAAGCATAATGCTTCATAAAACTCTTCTGCATCTTACATATGTGTCATAGTTTATATCTTCAGTTTGCTTTTTAAATATGTTAGTTCTCAGTCTTTTTTATTTCTTTTCCCTTGGATTTTATTGTGTATCTTAAAGAATCATCCATCTTCCATATATGTTAACCACTAGCACATCTGTAATTTCTTCTAGTGCCAATTGGATTCATTTTATATAACTAATATGTACGTTTTTCCCTTCCAAAAGTAATATTTGTATCTCCCAGATGATATTTTGGAATGTCAAGTTTACTCCCTCAGTGTTAATAGATATATTTGCAATGACTTCACCACAAACCAGATAAAGCCCAGAAAAATATGAACTGCAATGAGTGGTTGATGATGTTTTTCTACTGCCATTGGTATCTGGTGGTGATGAAACTACATGGGTGTAGAGTTCATTTTCATATTTGGTCTCTGATTCTGCCTTCAGTACATTAAAGCACGTATGTGTTAAAATAAGAAAACTATTTGTGGAAGTGACAATCATGAAAAGAAGAAACAGGTGTAAATAAATCATTCTTTAAACTCGTGGTCTGCCTGAGTAACAGTAGGATGGAACTATTTGTTGCTTACCACAATGTGTGTGTGTGTGGATACGGAAAGCAGGTGGGGAGGCACTGAAGAAAATAGTTAAAATGCAGACAAATTCCTCCAAAGCTGGGAATGCCCTTCCATGTTATCTGCGGGGTCCAGTACTGAGGAATGATTCTGAATGGGTAGTGTAATGACATTTCCATTCTGTGGTTTTATTGATGGTGTCTCTTCAGCTGCATATGGAAAGCAGAGTGGTTATTCCAGTTCATGAGCTGCTCAAGGGAACATCAGAATTCACTGGGTCTTAATTACTGTGCTGCTTCCCTACTGCTTTTGTTATTGGTTCAATTAGATTGCAGTATCCCCCAGGGCACTTTTTGTACTTCACTATTACCAAGCACCAGAGGTGATGTATCAAAGACAGGTGCTAGGAAACATTATTTGTATCCAGAGAAATATTACTGTGCAAACATTTGCATTTCCAGTTTGCAATAAGAAATCAAACATTCTGAAGACCTCTATGATCTTCCTTAGCAAACTGCACTTCAAATTATGCTAATAAATAGCAGTATTTATTCTTAGTAAGGTATTCAAATGAGATAATGATAAAGAGTGACAAGACTGAAACAAAAAATATGGCATTACTTGAGCACTTTCAAGGATATGAAGCACTTCAAGAAATTAAAGGTATTGTCATACTACTTATGATACCATCAGACAAATTTGGTGCTTGGCACTTCTATGTAGGGACAGTTCCATTTTCTAAACAGTTTTAGATATATATAAACAACAGAATCCTGTGTATAACTTATTTCTCCCTCTAAATTTAGGTCTTATTTTGTCTATCACATATTTCAATTAGTAGAACATTTGGACTCTCCACAAAGTATTTGCAGGCAAAAATGAAAGTTCCTACTTGGTGAAACTTCCAATTCAGTGACTCTAAGAGGGTAATACCATGTCTTTCCTGTACAAAGAAGACATTATTTCCTTTGGCTTGTAACATGGTTTTTCCCAAAGGATTATAGATTCTTTGAAGTAGTGTTGTATTTAATTGCAATAATCTTCCCTGAGGGAAGGAAGTTGCTCCTGAAAGCTACAAGTAAAGCCTCAAAACAGTATTTATTTAGAAAATAATTAATATTTATAAAAAGGTACGGTAGGTGTATCTAATTTGCACACCCAATGAACAAAACCAGACATATAAAAAGCATTGTGACTAATTTTGGTATTACTGTGTGGCAATCCTACAGTCTCTGCTTGCAAACAGAACTCTGTATTAGATATGTATTAAACAAAAGAAGGGTCCAATATGTTAACCAGAGGAGTCATGGCAAAAATTACATTTGTTCCAGATGTAAAACCTGGGGTGGGGAGAAATCCCTTCTGGCTGGTTTAGAAGATTGTGAGAACATTAATAGAGAGGTGTTAACAATAGTATGTCTGTTGTGGGCTGCCAGCTGGCCAAAACACTCCCAGAACATAAGCACAGCCAATAGATGGATGGTGATGGTCAGATGGAGAGAAAGGCAAGGTGTCTTTGCAAAGTCCTCAAATCCCAAGGTAAATTTAGATCTGACTTCTCTTGACAAGAACTACGGGGGAGGAAATGTAGTGATAGTGCAGCCCATCAGCCATTTGATAAATACCCCAAGGGATGCAACAGGGCAACTAGCACTTTGGTGGCATCCACATGAAGGGACCCTGGATATTTGGCTTCTTGTTGATCCAGCCAAGAATATTTACTATAAGAAGAAACTTTGTGTAAAGGAGTATTTAAATATGGTTTTCAAGATGAAGACTGTGATCACAATCTGAATTTATGAATGCATTTTTATAAATGCATGTTCAGAAAAACTCTTGCAGTTTGAAAGGACTGGATAGTAATGCATTTATTTGCTTTTCTTAATATAACTGACAAAACACTCCAATGGCTCTCATGTTTAGAGGCATCAGTGGTTAGGTTTCTGAAAAGCTTGAAAATAAAGAGCTTAGAGATCAGACTTTCACTGGATATTTTAAAGAAAACGTCTATTCAATTTCAGATCTTGTGTACTTTCCTCAATAAAAAAGTGGATATGGATCACCAAGAAAATTTTCTCTTGGTGTCTATGTCTTCCCAGAAAGCTTTGATCACTGCATGATATCATGAACCATTAATGTCATTATGGCATGAGTTAAGGACAATGTTTACCTTGAGCTCAGTAGCTACTACCATCAAGTTTTGCAATTTCAGCAGTGATTCCTACTCCAGTGTCACAAGGGTGTATTTGATGTCTTGACTTAACGGGTAGCTTCAATCGATGTTGTGCCATGTTTCACTGAACAACAAGTCATTCACTTGATGTACTGAATTTTATTACAGGGATAACAGTCCAATAATCTCTTACAATCTGAAAACACAGCTTCCCTGGGCATCATCCCCTTCTTTTGGAAAGGAGCAAATATTCACAGCAACTAAGAAAATGTATAACTTACAAAACATTTAAAGTTCATCTTCTTGTTTTTACAGGAAAAAGGAAAAATGTCCATATCTCCTTTTTTTGCAGCCTCCCTCCTAGGAATTACATAATATACCCTGTTGGGGTGGTTTTGGTGCTAGTGTGTTTTGGGTTTTCTCTTTTATTTGGTTGGTTGGTTTTGATTTTGGTATTAGTTTGGTTTTGTTGCATTTTCTGACCCACAAAACCAGATTTGGAAGCATGCATCAGTAATTCAGACCAATTGATGATGAAAGTAACACAATAAGCACATTTGCATGTTGATTTCCTTATTCCTTAGATTGAAGACAGAATTGTGAGTGCTATAAAGTGAACCCAAAAGGGACTTCTGCCACATTTAGGAGAAAATGAGCCATGAGCACATATGTATACCACACTAACCTCTGCAAATTCAACTGACTGCCCGCAACCTAATTTCAGGACTTTAAAATAAGAGAGAGAGAAAATGTGTATAACTCTTCCCATGAAACTGCAATAAGATGGTTAACACCATGCAGTTAAGTCTAAGCTTTAGGACTGCAACAATGGCCAAGGCATTAAGACAAGACTGATGTAACAAGAACAGCACCAAGAATGGCACATATGCAACAGGTTCTGCCCTAGATAAGGCAGCAATATTTTCTCCCATGCCAAATCAAGCCATAAAAAGCAAAACACTCCTTATCAACACATAAATGGCTGACTCCTGTCTATATATGTGAATGGGATGAGGATATTTTTCTTACTGAGAATGAGTGGGAAGAAATAGAATTTTGGTGATGCTTGGAGGATTATTTTTGTGACTTTGTTTTTGTTTTTTGTTTGTTTCTTTCAAAGAGAGGCTCATTTACTGATAAACTTCAAGTGGGTATGAGGAATGATGGTGGAAATGATTCATTAACAACCTTGAACTCTCAGACTGTTTGACTAATGAAGGTGACATCTTTATCAGCATCTGCCATTTCACAGAATGCATCTACATTTGCATGTAGATTGCACATGTAAAGGCACAGTATTGATAGTGGAATCAAACAAATTATTCTATTTTCAGACCAGAAAGATTCATTAGCAAATTAAACTCGCTGTAACCGAGCCTTTTTTCCCCTATACTGTCCATCCATTCTTCAGCTAAATGAGTGTAATAGGAGGGACGAAGATGCTGGTCTTAAAAAAGTCCAAAAGTCCAAAGTTGAGCTAGAATATCACTTTCCTGAACACAAAAGGAATTTTAAAGTATCTATAACAGCTTTTTAGGATACTCACTAAATGCTTAGAAAAGATCAAAGACCTGATTCAGTTCCTTCCTGTAATATCCAAATATTTTATGTTTAGTAAACCGTATCATACAAAATAAATTCATACTAATATATCTCAACTGCTTCATATATCATTAAAAACTTCCAGAAAATAAGTTTCAGATGGGCACTTTCTTCTATTCTGCTATTCACACAAGTTTAATATTTGTGTGTATGGGCAGTTAAATGCCTCCCTGACATCCGATCCGTCAGATCTCGGAAGCTAAGCAGGGTCAGCCCCGGATTAGTACTTGGATGGGAGACCTCCTGGGAAATGCCGGGTGCTGTAGGTTCTAGTCCTGAGGACTTCACTGGCGCTGTCCAAGCTCACTTGGCCATGGCAGATGAACCTCAGGACTTAAACGGTGGGGCCAGTTCTGCGCACGCTGAGCCTCACCTAAAAATCCACTGCGCAGGCTGGAAGGGCACACCCATGTGGGGACAGCCCTTCCCAAATCTTTGTTCGTGAAGTTTGGCCATGCATGCATGCAATATTTGTGTGTGTAGATGTTCAGCTAAACATATTGAGTTCACTTCCCAGTTATGCCCAAGGGGTACACTGTATGACTCTAGTAAAACCATCCATGAGCCTGCCAGCGTGAATTTTAGCAGCTGAAACCTCCATGCTTCCAGATTCTACTGTTAGAGTTGCTAAGGTATATGTACATTTATGTGGCTAATCAAAAGTTTCCAGACAGCTGTGACTCATCATGCTACACACATGTTCCCTGTCCTTCCACGGTGTGCCTAATGCAGTGCCCTAAGAGCCAGCACGAGAGCCTTCCCACCCTGAAAGCTGTCCACAGCTAGTAGCACAGCATGAAATAACTCAGATGGAGTACAGCCACTGGCTCCGTCCCCAGCTAACAAATTCTTGCACGGATTTAATGTCATGTTAAACCAATGTACTGGTACAGGTAATTACATTGCTAATGTAATAAGAAAGACCAAAAGAGTCACAAGGTATGTAATCTAGTAGCAATCTGTAATCTGAAATTTGCGCAGAATTGCTTATCTGATTATAGAAAAGCATAACCCTTTTCTGTAGGTTGAAGTCCAATTGCAGGCCAAATCAAGAAGCCTAAAAATCTAAGGACTCAACAACAATATTTATTACTGCAGTATAAGGAGGCTTTTTCTGTAGGAAGAGAGATGCATATGCGCAGTCATTAATCTTTAAAGAACTTGAGAAAATATATACATCCTCAGTAATGGGATACATTTAATGAACACCTGCCAATATAGCATATTCAAAAAATCTTCTTGATTTAATACACGTTTTTTTGGGCACTCTGAAAAGCTTCGAGAACTATTAATAATGATGATGAAATTTAAGTACATTTAATTAAGATATTAATTTTTTTCCCCACTTACATGCTTTGTCCTGCTTATATAGTTCTCATTTATAGGCATCTTTCTTTCTAAAAAACTGAGTTTAGCCAAGAAACCATTGAGAAAAATGACATGCTTTTATCATGTTTTGAATATTTAATTTGCAAAACTTGTGATAGGAGGAAGGCAGGCAACAATGTTTCTTACTCAGGAGTTCAGTCATAGTGTGATAAGTGGTTTGATAGCTCCAGTCTAACCAGCATTGGTGGCAACCTCAGTTACAGCGTGACAGTAGCCTTGGTGCATAAGAAGCAGTGTATTATGCTAAGCACATTCTTGTGCACTGAAAACCAATTTAAATACCATCACTTGAACTATGATTTGGTAAGATTTTGCCTTTGACTCTCATAGTTATCCTGACATAGTATGGAAACACATTATGGATTCTAGATGTGTGATATATAAAATACCAGTACTAGGCCCAGTACTGAAAGCTGACTAGCTGTGCTAAAGCACCTCAGCACTGTGGCTACAGTGATCCCCATGCTTTCACTGCACTATATAGGCATACTCCTACTGGAAATGGGATGGTCTATGTAGTAAAAGAAAACCAGTGCAACCCCATTTCAGGTGATGCAGGTGCTGTGAGGGATGTGAAGGTTTCCTCATCATGGATTCTGTCCTTACAGCAGCCAACTTCCAGGTGTCTTGTTGTTCTTCATGCAAAATCCCTGCACACCAGACAAATTGGATACATAACTGCTCTGCTGGAGAAAACTGTAGGCATTTCTGCTTTGTTTCAGAAAGACAACCAGGAATGGCATTCAGCACATATTTTACCTAGAGATAACACAGCAACTCTTTGAATACCAGAACCAATTTCCTAAAAATCTGGGTGTTAGCACTGAACTAAATTTTAATATTCATGAGAAGACTTTTCTGCAACTTGGATATTTATAAAGGCTTCTCTAGGGTGAATTCTCCAGTGCCTAATAGCTCACACCAGAGCTTTTTCCATATTTACAGATTTTTTTTCCATTACCTGATGAAACCCGCAAGATTTTCTTATAAAATTGGAACCAGCTCCTCCCTTAGGGCTTTTTGCTCACTAAAGGATCATTCTGCTAAAAGGAGCTGAATAGAATAATGTAGATCTACAGTACTCTGAGTGAACCTTCTTAAAATATTCAGATGGTGAGAACCATTAGACATTTTCAATAGTAATAACTAAGAATGAAAAAGTATTTTATGGGAAGCATTCTCTAATAAAGCAGTTTAAATGTTGCTCCTAGTCATACTGAATAATCAGAAAATTAGATAAGAAAAAGACTACATACTTACTGAGGTATCCAACCACAAGTCCAGTATTGCAGATTTTGACTTTTTCTAATCCATCCATTTTCAGCAAGTGTGGATTTTAAAATTACCTCTGGCTTACAGAATTAGAAACAGATCTTATTCCTCTGCTTCTTAGTCTGCTTGCGCTTATTCTTTATTTCATAGAGAGGGAATGTTTCACATGGGAGAAGAAAGACATGAAAGTACTTTCTTATATCAGAATCAACAAAAATCTTCAGTTCATCTTCGGTTTATAGAATGAAAGGTTATTTTTTAAAGGATGGAAGGATTTCATGGTATAGTGGTCTAATTCTCTAAGTAAGTGGTTCTCTGAGAGACAGAAATGTCCCTTTGAGAATTTACACTGGGGGCTCACTCTGAACATCCTAACTTAATTGCACAAGCTCATGACCTAATGGTTTCTTGCTTGGAGAGTCACAGCCATTCATCAGTCTAAAGATATGTGTATCCATTTGTCAGTACACATAGAAACCCCCATCTATTTTAATAATATCATGTTTGTCCACAAAACTGAAGGTTCAAGTCCAAGAGTTTCTTCTAATAGAGTAACCATGTAACATATCTGATGTTTATGTTTGTCTTTAAGAATAAAAGAGAATATTGGCTGCAACAGCCAGGAAAGAAAGATCATGAGAAAGCAGAGAAAAAGAACCATATCCTCCTCATGACTTGCTTCTAACCCTCCACATCACATTCTGTGGGTAGATAAAACTATCACTGACTTGTCAGGTCTCCTTCTGCCCAATCATGGTCTCTTTCTGCTACAAATAGTCACACAGGCTTTTAGCCTCTTCTGTCATGAAGGACTGTATTACTAGCATAGTTTTCTTATTTGGGTCTTGAATATAGACTGATTGCAAATATATGATTATCACAGGGTTTCTATGCCCCATAATTGGCTTGGGCAGCAAAGTATGGCATGTTTGATACTCTTCTGAGCCTGGCCCTCACTCTTATAAACCAGTGAACCCAATAGTGTATGTCCAACATGAATCCCATGCTCATTAGCAATAAACACTGTCCATCTAATTTAAGTTTTAAAGTCATTTCATGTAGCCTATTATCAAGAGATTTGCCAGAATCATTTAAGGAATGCGTTGAACTTGCAACATGACTTATTAGCACAGATGCTTTATCACACAAAATTACAGAGATAGTGGAGGGGAGTTCACAACTGTGTGAATGCAGATCAAAGGCAAAAGGGTTGCTGCTCCACAGCTACACAGTATGCCCTGTGCATTTCTACTAGCATGTGTGACATCTAAGTACTGTGACTTATTGTTGAAGGGTCAAAAATAAGGCACTGCAGACTACTGTATTTGCACATACAGCAGCTATTTTTACATAAATATTATACCGGAAGAAGACATTAAGTTGTCAAAATACATGAAAAAGGCCATAAACATTCAGATATTCATGTGTCATCCATGAATTAAAGCAGTTCCTTGAAGACACATCTCAATATGAAGGTGAGTTTTTGATGGACAATGATGGAAAATCAAAGGATGGAAAACCAGGGTAACTGGAACAGATGGCAGAGTAGTCTATTGAATGAGCAACAATAACTCAAAATGATGAACAGAGAAGTGGCAAAAAGGGTGTTATGGTGGCAGGGATCATATTGTCATCCTGAGTCTCTGGCAGGTTTGAGAATCACCTAGTCAGGGAGTGAAGCTATATGACACCCAAAATGCATTACCATGATCCCAAAACACCATGCAAACAGTAAATATGAATAATGAACATTTAAAGTAAGAACTGTGCACCAGGCAAACAATTCATAAACTGGGATATTTGTCTACATCTGAAAGTAAATTCAATTAATAAGTAAATTAATGATAATCACACAAGTCTGTACCTAAGCCACTAGAAAAGTATGGGGTCCATTCTCCTGCTATTTGCATCTTTCATAGTCATCTCCATCCACATAAAATGAATGTAACTTCTTTCAAATCTGATTTCGTAGGATTTCTGACCTGCTCCAAAGTCACTGCAGAGATACAACCAAGTATTCAGAGACACTAAGAGGGTCCACTGAACACTTCTGCTTGCTCAGCTCAGCATATGACAGCTCAGCCTGGCTTCCTGGGGAAAAATCTATGCCTTTGTCTTTCAGGTCCATTTTCTCTCCACAATCTCTTTCCCATCACTTCTAAATCCATTAGGCTATTTCAAAATATCTTATCAACTTTCATGAAAAACTGTGACAGGAGAGGAAAGGGACCCACATTAGTCTCTCTGCTGAGGCTGCAATACACCTTTTCTGTTTTTTGCTTAATTTAGTGGAAACACTGACCTTTCAGTGCATAGAGTTCAGAATCACCCACAGCATATGTCACTAGCAGATAGGGAATGGAACACAACTGATGGAAGACACTGAGTGTACCTATTCAAGATAAGGAGTATTTCAGGAGTGTGAAGTAATGGAGCTTGTGGGAATAAACTTCAAGTACAATTGAAGGTAGTTAAAGATCACTAAATCATAAAACAGGAGCCACTTCAGAAACAACCTGTTTAACCTACAGTAAGAATATGAAGTTTCATGACTCTGCTTCTAGTTCTAATCAGCTTCCACATTTGAATTACCATGTTAGTTCATATTCCTTAAAAGTAAGTTTCCTTGTTGTATCTATGCAGTATTTTTTGCATTCTTCCACTGATTTTCAAACAACATAACAAGCAGATTAAGAATAAGAGTTTTAGGTCGTTGTTGTTTCTTGTTTTGTTGGGCTTGGGGGGTTTTTGTTTGTTCATTTGTTGGGTTTTTTTAATGGAAACAATGAGAAATGTGTTCTAGCCTTGTTAGGAAAATGTGATTATGTGAATTTCTTAAACATAATGCCATTCCATTTATCCTGTGCTACAGGAGATTAAAACCAGCTGCAGTGGGTATAAAAACATCTAATGAAATATTTCAGAAGAGATTATGGCATGTAACCTGTCAATTGAGTTTTGATACACTTAGGGGAAACCTGAGGACTTTTTAAAAAAAATAAAATTAAAAAAGCTAGATTTCCTTGACTTAAGTAACACCTCATGGTTTTATTCAAACCTCTCAGTGACAGCATCTTATGGTATGCAGAATCCAAAGCAGAGCAGCAGCACATATCTATGAAATAAGGAATTATGCATGACTTGGGAAATTACTTCAAAAAGTTGGTCTCTTACTGGTTGTTATTTCTGAAGCTAATTATGAACATAGAGATGCTTGAAATGTTCCAGCAAAGTCATTGTGCTAGTATCAAGATGTTTATTTAAATGGTTTGGTCAAGTTCTATCATCCCAGGGTTGAGCTTCAAATCAAATCCCTGGCAGTCAGCCTTGGAACCAGGATTCTTGTTGTCCTTCAAGGATCACTTCATCAAACCTACTCAGGAGCCTGGTCTGCCATGCCACAAGCAACCTGCCCTGTACCTCTCTGGAGTATCTCATGCCACTGTTGAGCCCCATATACTGGTCTACGTTCAGATGTCTCTGAGGCAGGACCTTGGAAACTTGGGAACCTCCCACCCAAGGAGGACTTTCCTCCAGTTTTGCAGCAGGAAAGCCAGCAGGTGGAAGCCAGCAAAAACACCCACTGTCCAAGTTTTCAAGCTCATGCACCTTGAGTTTGGAGCCTGAAAAAACGTATATGGACTCAGGGTGCAAGTGTGCCCCGGGCAGGGCTCATCTTTCACCACTGAATTAATCTGCAGCTTGTCCAGGAAGCTGCATTTTATTAGCTGAGCTTCTGCCACTCTGGTTGGAAAAAGCAAGAGTTCTCATGTCGGACACTCTGTTTTTCACATAGCTTTAAATAAAAATATGGTTATTCCCAAAATGGAGTTTACAAATTGAAACCATTACCTGGCAACAACTTCATTATTGTTTGTCTTCAAGGAGGTTCCACTTGGGCTCAGTGCCCCATTTGCACATCACTGCAGTACTCTCTTCCAGACATTACAAAGTATAAAAAGACTGTAGGGAACTCTCGGGGGTAAAAGCTAAAAAAAAAAAAAGAAATTAAGTTATTACTCTCTAAGATTCATCCACAATTCCCTAAGAATAAAACCAAAACAAAATGGAAAAAAAGAACCAAACAAGTCTCCCCTAATGCCTGAAAAATAGCTGAAAGTAATTTGTGGAGTTTTTAACTTGCTGGTTGTTTTGTGCTACAAGCCAGGAGTAGAATATAGTTATATGCAATGTCTTATTCATAGCTGGAGAAACATGGTGCCCTGGGTTTAGGGTAGGCCTAAATTTAGGCTTTGATTTTTAGAGCAGGCCTTGGATTATCAGCTGAATCGAGCTGGGTCAGGCCAGCTGAGAGCTGAGTCTACTGGCCAATGGTATTCCATACCATATTCCAACATCATCTCAGTATAAATACAGTGGGGAGGAGGAGCTTGTCTCTTTCCTTCATGGCTACTTGGCTGGGAAAGACGTGTGTGTTGTTCTAGGAGGACCAAGCCTCAGTACCGCTCAACTGCTACTTTCGCAGCTGTTTTGGTTCAGGAAAAGTAAACATCTTATTGATAGTTTTTTTCTCCTCTCTTACTGGATGTTTTCTCAAGAAGAGGCTTTTGGGGTGTTTTTGTGTCATGGGATGGTGAAATCTGTATTACTGGGTAGGCAACTTAATGTGGAGTTATTGTTTCTTTTTACCTTTGTATATATGTGTTATATTGTAGTTTTAATTTTCCCTTGTCTGTGTAAATATATAAACCTGTTTTAGTTTTTTCTTCTTTCTCTTCTGCCTTGGAGGAGGAGGCTCTGACTCTGTGCTTAAGTACTTAGCATTTTGCCAGCTCAGCCAAACACACATGGGCTTATTACTTGGTCAGAGTTTGTCTGCGATATCAAGATATTTCATTAAAAGAGGAAATGTCTGCAGATTTTTTGCATTTCAGTCCTGCGATTTAATCCATAGGGGAAAAGTTCAAAATAAAAAATAATAATGTGAATGAGAGGTCCAAGGCCTAACACTTCACTTGTGAATACAGTAAGTTTTAAACAAATTATCCACATGTAATTTGTCATATTTAACTGCAGCACAAGTTTATCAGCTGTGTTAACACACCTTCAGTCTAATCTCTGGGAAGCTCACTCCCAAGTTCCCATCCCAGCCTGAGCACAGCTCAGTGCCCAGTACCTGCAGAACTGCCTTGCTCAGGGAAAGCCCCAAACTGCATTCCAGGAAAATTAATCTCCCTATAGCTCCCCCAAGAGCCTGTTAGCATACAAGATATGGAGGAAGCTCTCCTCCCACATGCCCTGCCCTATCTCTCCACTCACAGCCTCTACCCTCTTCTATCCAGCTGCAGGGAAGGAGCGAGGGATCACCCTTATAACTAGAAGCTTCATACTTACCACGGTCTGATCTTCCTTTCTCTGCAAATGGCATCTTCCCACTGCAAAATCCTCTACTCTTAGATGTTGCATTCACCTTTACTAATAAAGAGAGGTATTACCTGGCAATTCTGAGCAGCTGCTGAACATTCCTTGCTGTTTTCCTTCCATTTACACCTGTGCAGACCATGCCATCTGTTTATGCTTAAACTATTGTGGCAGACTACTTTTAATTAATTCATTATTAAATCTTTTTTGACATAGAGCAGAAGTAATCCAAAACAAAACACCTGAAAATTCCGACTTCCATTTCACCAGACTGGGGAAAGGCAGACAAATTGCTGCTTGCTACATAAACTCCAGCCACGTACATCAGATCTTTAAAGTAGCTTGAAAAGCATGTCTTCCATAACAGCCTCTCTGGGAATAGAGAGTCCCACTTGTGTGGCTCTGTCTCCACAGGGATGGGAAAGATACTGTTCACTGCAGCAGAGGGGGACTGTGGAAGACATGAAAGCCATCTCCTCAGAGATGGTATTCAAGGAAACAAATTTTCTTTATTTCAGAGCTTTTGGAGTTCAAAATTAGAAGGCAATACTGGATCACCTAGACAAGCATCATGCTAAATATACCTTTGGCTATAAGCACCCCATGGCTCCACCTATATAATATCATCAGGAAATACCAGGTCTTTGGAGTGACAGGATTGGGTTTTATAGACCATTCCATTGCCATAAACTTGGACCAAGCTACTGCAGCTTCTAGAAAGAGATAGCAGATTAAGTTTAACCTGAAAGAGACCCTCCATGAGACACATGAGCAAAGCTTAATCATTTATTGGGTAGCGACCTGACATAGGGCCAAAATAAGGGATCCCAGTTTAAAGGTCTGTGAATAACACGAGAAAATATTTTAATTGTCAGAGAGGATTAGCATTCAGGTCATGCTAAAAAAATAGTAAAATATGAAGATTACATTACAAAATAAGAATTTTTAAAAAATAAAAATGCAATCTAGAGTAACTAACTACCAAAGGTTAAGAAAAAGCTTTGGAGTTATGTTGCACAAAGAAGAGCTCTGTATTCAAATATTACAGGCTGGAGCTCCAGGACCCACTCAGCAGGCATTCTGTTTGCTTGACATAAAATCCACAAATTTGAAATCAGTCTGTACAACTCTAACTCTAGCAATCCAACTGTAATCATAATGATATGCCTTTGTTTAGTTCAAGTTTGATTTCTATTTGTGTTGTGTCATGTCTGCAACTGATTTTAGCCCTGATATCAATTATTATTTTCTTTTGCAGGTTAGTCCAGAATAAAAAAAAAAATAAAAAAAAATTCCCACACAGAGAAGAAAGGAACAGTGAAAAAAAAAATTAAACAGACAAAAACCAGCCCTCAAACCCCATCCAAGTTGTGGCCAATTTGACCATGGCATATTGCCCATGATTTGTCCCTCCTGGCTATGCTCTTGCACAGCTCTGTTGCTGGTTTTGTGATACCCAGCTCTGTAAGTTTTCACTTAATGCACTAGAAAGGGAAAAGCTGCCATTATTATCTCTTCACACAGAAGCATATCATTCCTAGACATGTCCACAAGACAGCCTTTAAACAATAGTGAGACTGCTGTCTCATTGCATCCTGTGGAAGAACTGAAAAAATTTCAAGAGCACCCCTTGAGCCCAAGATGAGGAAAAAGTGCCTGATCTGTGACAACAAGAATAGAAAACACATTATTCTGAGTTGTAGAAATACGATAAGAGGGAACCAAACCCTGAAAGCAAAGCAAAACAAACCCCAAACCACACATCAGGAAGCATGGAAAGCTATTCCAATACTCAGGAAGTCCTTAATCCAGACCAGACTTGGTCTGAAAATTTGGTGGGCTATGCTATTGCCAGATGCTATTTCCAAAGTGATCTATTTTAAGAGAATATTAGACTTGGCCAAGAAGCTGCCTTTGTTTGACTTTTTTTTATTTGCAGGTCTTGGGCAATAGAAAGGACACTGGGATCGGGTTCACACTCCTCCTAGAACTGAATCTCCTTCTTTTTGCCATTTGTTAGAACTTGTCGCCTGGAAATTAGAATGCATTTCAAAACCATCTGATGTTACATTGTGGCATTGCAACAACTAAGATGATTACGCTGAGGAAAATGATCAACAATTTATTTTGACAGGCTAGCTTTGATGCTGATTACAGTAGTCCTTCTGTTGCCAGTACTTATTGTAGTATCTGCTCCTACAAGCAAAGAATAGCCATTAAACCAGTCTGCGAGAGAAACATTCCTTTCTCCACAGGAAGAGTTGTGAGGTGGGGACTGAAAGCCCTGGACTGACCTGAAGTGGACTCCTCGGGCGTGGGCAGGAGTTAGGGGAGTCTCCATGGGAGGTTGGGCCTTCAGTTTTCTTTCTTCAGAAGGAAGCAAATGTGTGGGTCACATGAGTTCCTTGGTGTGGTCAAAATGGTCAGCAATGGAGAAGACAATTATTTTTTTACAACAGTTATACTGTGATTTTGAGTAATTCTCATGCTCATATCAAGATTTGACTATACCTTTCCAAATGTCTGCCATTTTCCTCCATCCATGCTTTTGTCTGTCCACCTTCTCCTCTCACTCCAGGGAGGTGTTTGGGAAGCCCTGCTTCACAGAGACCTAATGGGCTTGTCTATACAAGTCAGGCCTTAAGTGAGAAGGAAGAGGTAAAGTATGTTTGCGAGGATGGTTTTGATTGGTGAAAGGTGCTCTGAAGAACATTGCTGTAATGAGGGAGAAAAATCCTCCAGCAGAAACCTTGGTAAGACATTTCTTTTTTATTTAAGCTATTTCTTTCTTTACCTTATCTGATCAACAGAGTCAAAACTCCTCTGCAGGAAATCTTTCCCACACAGTCTGTAAGACACTGGCCATCAGCATGGCCATACATTTTGCATTTTATTTCTGGTAAATATAGAAAACACAAAGGCTTCCCTTCAATCTCTAAACAAGGTGGTGCAAGAGCAGGAGATGGATGCTTATGAACATAAACCCTCCAAAATCTAGAAAAGGAGCAGTCCTGTGCTGGTTTAAAGGTAAATCAGCAGGAGAAATGAACCCAACTCAAAAAGAGTTGTGAATCCACCACCTCTCTAGGCAGGCCATTCCAATGCCTGATTACTCTCTCTGGAAAGAACTTCTTTCTGATATTCAACCTAAACCCGTGCAGAGCTTAAACCCGTGCCTTCTTGTTCTACTGCTGGTCACCTGGGAAAAGAGACCAACCCTCCTTTCAGGTAGTTTGTAGAGAGTGATGAGGTCACCTCTGAGCCTCCTCTTCTCCAGACTAAACAACCCCAGCTCCCTCAGCCTCTCCTCATAGGACTTGTGCTCAAGTCCCTTCATCAGCCTTGTTGCTCTTCTCTGGACCTTCTCTGCATCTCAGTATCTTTCCTGAACTGAGGTGCCCAGAATTGAACACAATGCCCAAGGTGTGGGCTCACCAGCGCTGAGCACTGAGTACAGGGAAAGGATCACTTTCCTCATCCTGCTGGCCACATTATTCTTGATACAGGCCAGGATCCCATTGGCCTTCTTGGCCACCTGGGCACACTGCTGGCTTATATTCAGCCTTCTGTCAATCTAAACCCCCAGGTCCCTTTCTGCCTGGCTGCTCTTCAGCCACTCTGTGCCCAGCCTGTAGTGCTGCCTGGGGTTGTTGTAGCTGAAGTGCAGGACCTGGCACTTGGCCTTGTTGAACTTCATCCTGTTGGAATCAGCCCATCTCTCCAGCCTATCCAGGTCCCTCTGCAGAGCCCTCCCGCCTTCCAGCAGGTTGACACTCCCTCCCAACTTGGTGTCATCTGCAAATTTGCTAATGATGGACTCAATCCCCTTATCTAAATCATCAATAAACATGTAACTAGGTATGATAATGTACCTCTATGTGCAAAAATAATTTCCCAGAATAAAGTTACTTTTACTGTGGATTTACTAACACAGTAAAGAATTTGTTATTCCAGAATGATTCTCCTTTTCAAAAGTAGAACAATTGCTTATTCTGGATCAGTGTCTACATAGCATGCACACCGGTGTAGCTGAAAAACTATGGGAACTCACCTATCAACTGCTCTTTCTGTCAGTTTTCCCAATATTAGTGTCTGTGTGTGTGTGTGTATGAGAGGGAGATAAGACAGTCTCCCTTTATCAAAAATGCTGAAAAATCAAATATTAAAATCTCAAGAAAACATGGTCTGCCTCAAAACCACTCACTGTATTTTTGAAAAGCAGTAGATGAGAACTTGGGCCCCTCAGAACCTATTATTAATGAGAATCTGAAGGAATAAACTCTGATTTCCCACAGTCTCATTGGCTTTACTGGCTGCAATGGCTAAGAAGACACAAACTTCAGTTAAACTTTTGTCACTGGTGTGACATATACATGCAGATTTTGAGATATGTAACAACACATGAACTCCTAATGCCATCTTTGCCATGGTCTGGGCACAAAGGGATATATAGTGAGCTTCTTCATCCAACTGACTTCTTTTTCTTAAACTTGTTGGAATTTAGTTGTCTTTGAGAGTTTTGCCCACCTCTCACATTCAGTTTAAATTGAAATGTTCATTCAAAAATTAGCAATGAGGCATGTAGACAGATGTACACACAAGGGGTGTAATGTATAAAATACATAGATGCTTACACTTCAGTTGGGAAGTGGAGAGGAATGGGTTGCTATGGAGCTTCGTTTATCACATATAAGGTATGGAAGAAAATTTCCCTGTTGACCGTAAGGGTAGGCTAGGCTGAGCGGCATTGCCATGCATTTCTATGCCACAAATATCTAGATTTCAGGCAAAGTGCATTCTGTCGCAGCTTTTTGTAGAAAACTAATGTGGCACTCAGCACTGCTTAGTACTTCCACTACTGTGGTAGCCATTCAGAAAACTTCTGAAGGTAGGCTGGGAGAAGATGGTTGAATTTTTTTAAAGATCATACATCTCTATGTTCCTAAGCTAGTGGGCAAGGAAGAACATAAAAAGAGGTGAAAATTAATGAAGTAAACAAGAATTCAAAGTTTAACCTAATTTTTAATGGGTTGTAATTGAAACCATGGTGGTAAATACTGCCCAATCTCTTTCTTGGATGGCTTTCAAAAGAATTAGGAGGTCTTTGTATTTAAAGCAAATATACAAACCAACCAAAAATGTTTTGTTGCAAAGCCTTCATTCTAGTAGCGAAATGTGCAACGGTGAAGGCAGAATCTCAGTCATAGGATGAGATAAAGCCTGATCAACACAATGAAGAGGGCAAAGCTACAAAGGAACTGTTATGAAACCCAAGAAACAGAGAAGAGCTTGAAAAAGAGAATAGCTTTCTAATCCAATACCTAAAATATAGAGGGGCATGATTGAATGAGGGAGAGACTTCCTCCCATATCAGGAATGATCAAGGACTTCCCATTAAAAAGCAATAAAGAAGAACTATTAAACCCTATGGGAGGCAGCAGGAGTAGCTGAAGACTTTGATCGCAGCCTGCTACCCTGTCAAGACTTGATAACAAAAGTGCATGAGTCCACACCATACCAAAGGTCCTGACTCCCCAGACACTGCACCTGTTCTATGGTGTTCGACCTTTGGCAGGTCCTCGGCCTGTCAAAAGTGAGGCTGGGCCAGGTCATCAGCCAAACTCAGGAAACTGCCCTGTATTTTTGCATTCTGTGCCTGTGCCCTGCCCATTTTGGGAAGAGGAAAGAAAAAGAAGGGAGGGATACTGTAGGTGTACCACTGAGCAGGAGAAAGTGGAGTGTATGTGTGTGTGAGGGGAAAGTATATGGAGAAGTGTCTGTGTGTGTGTCTGTGTGTGTGTCTGTGTGTGTGTCTGTGTGTGTGTGTATTCGTGCAGACACGTTCCCTGTCTGCGAGGGAGGCGGGTGGGAAGGTCTGAAGGGTGTGAGCATCCCATACATAAGAATGTTGCGTGATTGCACCCTTGTCTGAGAGGGGAATCCCCTGTCTAGGGTGGGCGGTTAGTGTGGTTTGTGCGCTGTGTGGGTGTGCGTGGCTATGTGTGTGTATGTATCCTCTGCCTGGGGAGGGTAGTGTGGGCTGTGTGTGTACATGCATGTGCGCGAGTATGTGTGTGTGTTCATGCTCTGCCTGTGGCACTGGTACAGCATCTGTTCGTGGCTGCGTGTATGTGTGTGTGGGCGCGCAGGCAGGGGCAGGGGTGCGGGGGTGTGCGCGCACCCCCGGGCAGAGGGTCGTGCAGGGACGGGGGCTGCGCGCCCCCGGGCAGTGGGTCTTGCGGGTTCGCGTGCGGGTGCGCGCAGCCCCGCGCGGGCCGGGGGGCGCCGCGCTCGGGGGCGCGCAGGCGGCGCGGTCGGGGGCGGGGGGCGCCCCGCGTGCCCCGGCCGGGAGCGGCCGTGCCCCCCCGCCCGCCGCCGCCGCCGCCGCCGCCGCCGCCGCCGCGCACAGCCGCAGACACGGGCGGCCGCGCCGGCAGCCGCCGGCTCGCATGCAGCCGGGGATTACAGTGGGGCGAGGGCAGCGCGGGCTCGGTTCTGATCCCCCCTCGGTCCCCCCCTCCTCCCGCCACTCCAGCCGCCGGCCGCGCGGCTGCTCCGGCGGCTTTTCATCTCCGGGGGTAGGAGGGAGATGCCTTCGCCGTGCTTTTTCCACCCCCAGCCCTCTCCGTGCCGGGGGGGGCGGTGATGTGGAGCTGGGAATGTAGAGGAAAACCCTCCCCGGGAAGGAGCGACCAAAACAAATCTCTCGCCGTGGCTTTGGCGGCCGCGCAGTGCCCGGGGAAGCCCGAGCAGCCCCTGCCAGCGCCGGGGAATCCCTCCTGCAGCCCCCGGCGGCGCCCCGGGTGCCCGCCGAGCAAGGTAAGCGGGAGGGCATCCCTCCTCCGTCGAGGGCTGCCTTTTGGTTTATTTGTATTTATTTTAGAGCCCGGGTCATCCACGCTTCCCGCGCTGATGGGACCGTGGAGGGAGGCGAGAACTGCCGGCTGGCCGCCGGCGGGCTGTGGGGCTACCGGGCCGGTCGGGAGCGCGGCGCTCCCGCGGGGAGCCTCGGGATGCCCCGGGCGCGGCAGGGAGCGCCCCGGGGAGAGGGCACGCTCGGCGGGGCGGGACGGACACGGGCTGTCCTCCGCGGCTGCCTGGATCCTTTTGAAGGAGGATAATGCAACCCTCACGCTTTGGAAACCGCGGCTTGTGTTTTTGTTCCTTCAGAGCTGCGAAAGGGAGTGGGGGATATGACATTTCGTAGTATTCTACCTCCTGCCGTGGGTGAGCTCTACAGAGAAAGGCTCATTTGTTTCCGATGCGCTTGTGGAAACCTGATGATACAAAACCTCAGCGTTCGCGGTTGCTTAGTTGGAATTACCCTACCTACCCAGGGACTGAAAAGTCCCCTCTATTTAAGAAAACAGCGTTGTGGCAGTACAAAATATGCTGTCGTATATGCTTTCTGTAGGTATGTAGCATTCTGACAGTCCCCTGGATTTAGAAACCTAAATGTCTTTATGAACAGGCACGTTCACTGGCTGCGTGGTTTCTACAAACCGTTCAGTGTGTTTCTTCTATCAGAATTTCGCTGCCCGGGTGAAGGTGGACCTTTGTTTATACCCTATGTATGTACTGTCCATATTTATAGTAGGGTTTGGACTTCATTCAATTCTTGTTACATAATGATTAAGATACAAGTGGGAAGTATATTTGCAGTTTCTTGGTCATTTTAATTCATTCCGTATAAGACTGTCTCTGGCATCACTGCCAATATTGTCACTTTTTCAGTTTGTGTAAAAGGGGAAGCATTCATAGCATCAGGTGGAGACAACATTCCTTAGCAAATATACAGTCATGAAGACCTAGCTATTAAAAGGACACCTAAGCAAAGGATTTCAGTGACCCCATCCTGTAGCTGTGAGAAGCAGCCAGGATTGGTTTAGAACAGAAAGAACAGCTCTGAGATTGGGCGGGCTTGGGAGGGGGAAAAGCCTGTCTGGTGATGTTTTGCTTTAAAGATGATTAGGCTTCAAGTCTGCTCAAGTGGCAAGTCTATCCAAGTTAGTGCAGAGATAGCACCAAGCCTTAGCGGCTGGGCAAGGTTTGCGAACTACACATCCTACCAAGCCTGGGGCGCAATCCTCATCATGAGAGTTTTAGTAGAAACTTTCAGGGCAGCAGGGTCAGTGAGTAAGTGCCCCCTGTGAGACTTGTTTGCTTTTCGAGCACTGAGATGTGCTAGCAAAGCTCTGGAAATCTTTCCTAGAGAGATGAGGTACAGTACAGAAAATAAGTTTGTTTATTTTTCTTAATCCCTCTGTCTTCTCTGTTCAAACAACATCTGATAAATTGTCTCTTCACTCAGTCTTAGTGGAACTTGCAGCTGTCTTGTTATATTTTTTCCAAGTGATGCTTCTGCAGGCAGCTCTGACCACAGTATTTGAATTGCTCTTGCCTCCTTCTTTTTCAGCTGGATACCGTCACTGGGGCTCAGCAGGCTGGCCACATTCAGACATATACAGACAGTAAAACATCTTCAGCTCGAGATGAGGGAGAAGTGCTGTTTGGAGCAGCACACTTCAGCCTGAGCTTTTTCATTGGCTTCAGCGTTTTGAAATGTTCCATTGCTGTAATGATGCAATATCACATGTATTTTTTCATGCTCAGTCTTTTTTTTTTTTCTAAGTGAAAGTTAATTGGGAAATTGTGGCCTGCCATTCCAGGCAAGGTGAGGGGTCAAGATTTGCAATAGCTTTCTTGCCAGAATTTGGGATTTTGCCAAACAGCTTGCTGCTGTCACTTTTAGAGGAAAATCTTGATCTTCCTTGAGCTTCATGTAACTACATGTGCAGGTAAAATATTTTCCATGATGCTACTATATTTAAAGCTACCTGCTGGAGGACATTTCAGTCAGTGTTTTACTCTGTCTGTTGTTCTTATATAAACAGCAGTTGGGGAGGTTGTGTCTGTTCTCAACTCTGCATGGCTTAGAGGAACACAAGCTGAGATACCTGGTGAAGGGGGCATGACTGGAAGTATGTCAGTGCACTGGGAAATTCCACTGCAGACCCCTCTGAAGGTGTCTGCTATACCAGAGTACGGACCTGCTGCTCCAACAGCAAAGCTGAGAGGCAGAAAGGGAAGCAGTTAAAGTTGTGATTCACTTCAGCTTCATCAGAGTAGACATACATGCATTCTAAAAATGAATTTCTGGATGTTTTCAGGGGTCGTTTCTATTAACTCATCACATTATTGCCTAATGCTTTCTGACCCACCAGGGCTCGCAGCACTTGCTGTTAAGTAACGATTGCCTCTGAAATTGAAATTGAAAAGACTATGTTTTTTTCTCTATTATTGTTATAGGAATTTTTTTCATTTTTAGGAATAATGGTTTTTTACCGAGTAGGTGCCTGAATATTATAAACATGGATGTATGATAAAAAACAGGCTGTCTTTTACTTTGTTGAGTTGTGCTGCTTCTACTCTTATCAGGATATGAGCACCCTAAAAGAAAATATTTTTGATTTCTCATCAATAGCTGGATTCTTTTTCTTATGGTTATTGCTGAGGTAGTGGCACTGAGTATTTGATTTCTTTGATTTTATAATAAATCTTGGGGACACATTGTCTTAATTCACATTTAGCAGGTAGAAATGAGTGTCTACTTTGTAACAAGAATACTAACTGTAAACCAAATAAACTTTCCAATTTATTTAATTGCAGAGAACTTTTACGATGTGCAACAGTGTTATGTGGAATACTGTGAAAATAAGTTGCTTGGGCATTATAGAGTAGATTTTACCCTATTGCAAATGTAGATTTTTGTGCAATCACATAGCTTCCTATGTTTGTTTATCTATAATTCTCTAGCTTTATGGAAAGGGTATGGAAAGAATTTCATTTCATTATTGTGAATTTTTTTCTTCACTATTACGCAGTTAGAAGCATCGTATTGCATGCTATAATAGATACATTGCTCAGTCATACTCAAATTCAATCTAAGTAAAATGCATATATATGACTAAATATAAAAATTGAACACAGAAGCTTAACAACTCCATTTTTTATTGACCACAACCTGTAAGTTTAGTGTCTTGGTTAGCTGTAGGTACAAAGTCAGTTCCAGTATAACTTCCCAGACCACTAAATACCATAAAAGCCTTAGATATAATATGGGTAAGTTAAGATATTTAAAATCTATTAAGCTTAAAACCACTTGTGTTTTTCATAAAAGATGGAAGGACTGCAAGAGCTATTCTGCTTTTTGTTACAGCACATGCAGAAATTCCAATGCAAGTCGCACATGGGCATACTGCTGACATTTCACTTGTTTACTGTGCAATGCATTACTGTCTTCCAAGGCTGGAGGGCTGGAGTAAACTGAGGATGAGTTTTTTTAGACTACTTTTGCTCACCAGCATGAAAGTATGATGATGTGAACTGCATAATCAGCAAATAAAGAATATTATTTTGTATGTACTTCTTCAAAATAAAGAATATTATTTTGAATGTACTTCGTGGTTTGGGGTGGTCACATGAATCATATAGAACAGTAATAAGTCTTAGGTCTCTAAAATTAGTGGAGATTTTAATATATTTGTTTCTAATGCAGGAAATCTATATTTAGCCGTAATGGTAGATCACTGTGACTTAGGTGTCTGGCTTCTATACATCCCTATTCCTTGTCTGGATAACTATAAAGAGTAGTCAGTAGCATCATTGCTAGCACCAGCAAGAGACTCAGAACAACAATGTATTAGCTAATAAATAATATATGTCACACTGGCATAATGCAGCTCTGAGCATTTAGGAGTAGGCTGCGATAAGCAGCAGTTGTTGTCTTTACAAGGTACAATGGCAATCGACCAATTTGCCTCTCGTAGTACCATGACAGGGGGACTTGTGGTACACAGTAAAATTGTGCGAGGGCATTTGCAGTCTGAGCCAAGGCAGAGGGGCTGAACAGCTCCCTTATCTCAGCACTGGCACATGGTGCAGAAGCTCTAAGTTTGGCCGTGTTTCTCCCTGGAATATCTTACTTGCTATTGCAAGGCAATCTTCATGCTGCCATTGTATGCAGGTATTAGCTTGTTAGGAAATAAACATCAGCCCTTTAGGTAAAACCATGTTACGAGGAAATGAATGCAAAGCTGTGCTGATAATTAACTAAACAAAGTTCTCAAATGTAATCTTCTTTGATAACACTGGAGATGAGCTTCTCCCCCTGATTGCCTAACAAGTTAAGAAATAGAAATTAGTTATGGCAATATTGTCCAAATACAGAATAAATGTGCCTCAGAGCATTAATAAGATGTCTCAAGGCAGTTCATAAAATAATATTTCACACTACCTTATCAATAGTTAACTTTTAGAAAATTAACTGTATTTTCCATCTATAGAGATAAAAACTACAATCAAATACAACAACTCAAAAGGAAGCCATAATGCTGCTTTCTGCAGTTTTCAGTTGTCATTTGCCCTCTTAAAATGTGAGGGTTTGGTTTACCTACAAGGTTGTTGGTCTCATCTCAGCTGGATGTACTCTCAGATGACTGAACAATCCTGCAATAATTTATGGGCCATACGTTCAATGGAAATTTACATATACCAGAGAGAACCTGAGACGGTTTGAGCAGAAAGAGCTGGCAAGCTGGAGCAGCTAGAATAACCCCACTAATGTCTTTAAGCAGATTCAAAACAGTGAATTGGCCTAATTAGCCTTGAAATCACAAAGCTCTGAATGACTGTGGTTGTTGAGATTAATAGCACACAGTGTTGATCTACCTTGACAGGAGTGCCATCTAGAAGGTCTTGCTTTCTAGAATATTTCCATCTCATGCTTTCTTCATTCTCGTTATTGGTGACATAGAGCAAACCTCTTAATTCAGTAAGGCTTATTCTTGAATTTATACTCAGGACTAGCCTGGCTACTGGTAGTCAGTTTAGTTTCTATTTAGGCATGTCACTATAGGATTAACAGTGGTGGATATCTTCTGCTACCCTTGAACTAAAGAAGGGATGAGAATATTTGGCTGCTCCAACAGGCTTATAGATCACCAAAGTAGATGCAAAAATGTCTGGCTTTTGCTCAGTAACCTTGTGGTTAAGGTACTCATTGAGAGAAGTCGAGCTTTTAGGTCTTTCATAGATTAACATGATGCAAGCAATTATTTCACCTTTGTAATCCATGATTTCCCTCAGCCGTGGAACTGCTCACACCCCAGTTACAGACTCATTCATGTCTATTGCCTTTCAAGTGCAGGCTGCCTCATTCTTGCTCAGTAGGAGTGGGAATGGGGATGGTCTCCATTCCTGAAGCCATCCTGGGGATTACTGATAGCAGCAGTGGCCTGGAAGATGCAACCCACAGGTCTGAATCACCAGGGGTGAATGTGATCCCTGGGTGAATGTTTAATGACCAGGCAATTACATCAAAGTGGAACCAAGGCTATCTCCTCAAGGTGTGGTTTGAAAAGAGTGAATCTTGTTCAGTTCTTTCGAAGGACTGTGTTTTATATACTTGTGTAAGAGGAGGTTTCCGGACTTAGAATATCATGTGAGTAGGTTGTGTCCCTTTCGATCCTGCATATGCATTGGGCCTGGTTAGTAGTTGAGAGCATCTTCTTCCTGACCGTAAAGTGTTGTGTTGATTCTGCCTTAGAGGTTCCTACACCTCCTACACCCTTCTTTGAACTTGGGTCTTGCGTGTTTAATATTAGAAACTCTGAACTAATGGCTCTGATGAAGCACATTTTTAAGAGGATGCTGTGGCTTTTAAAAATACTTTTTGGCTTGATAGAGGTAAATAAATTCATATATAGTGGCAGTTTTATAAAAGTGTTCTTTTAGCCTGTCTTGATTTCAGAATTATAACAACAGTGGCATGGGGCTGTGCATGATGGTGAGTCCTCACTTTTTTCTACTGTCAGGTCAATTTGAGGGTCAAAAATATCAATATTCCTGGTATCAGGTAGGTCTGAAAGTCAGTATAACTTCTTCTATACAGTGTTAAACTGGAGTTCCTGAGAACACCTTTGCCTTACTGATCCCCAGATCAACTGTAACTTTACATAGTACATGGAACCAAAATACTTTAGGTAAGTTTGGGAAGCGAAGTATTCTGCTTTCTGGGTGACTGCTTCTCTCAGGGCAAAGTAAGATGTTGGCTTGTCCTGGAACCTGCGCAACAATTTCTAGTAGTACTTTGAGTTGTTTATCCAAGGCATTCTGTAGTTGAAGACACCAAAATGTTGAAGAGAAGGATTTTTCAGAATCAAGACTGGACTGAAATTTGTCTTAATTTTTAATGATAAAAGGTTTTTGTAAAGACTTGCTGATGCTGTGACCTCAGGGACGTTTCCAGCTATTACAAAGGTGCTTGTCGAAACTGAGTCACCCAAAAATCAAGGCCTTCATTCATTCCTTCATTCCAGCTTCAGGGCTTCTGTGAAGCACCAACAATAGGAACATGGGCTGAGCTCCTGATATGTTGAGACAAATGTCTCTTAAGTAAATCCCCCCCTCAAACTGCAATCTTTGGCCATGGCTCTTCTTGTCTGTTGTCCAGGTTGGTCTAGGCCTGCCATTTACCTTAACTGAATCAAGGAATAGTCCAGGTAGAAATGGTTCAAATTTTCTACAGAGGTGATAATTGAACACAAATGTTTTTATCTCCAGAGAAGTCACGTATGAATACAACTATGTTTTTCTAAATTGCAGATTTAGCATGGTGGCATTGCACAGTTTTGCTTTATTAGAAAACTCAAACATTATACCGGACTCTGGACAAAGTGCAACATTCAGAGTTTTGAGTGCAGGTTCATTCAAAGAGGCATAAAATCTGACTCTTTTGTCAGATGTGCCTCATTGCTGCAGACATCATTCTCTGTGTATATGGGATAATATATGTTGTGTCATATTTCCCTGCCAAGAAACCTAGAATCATCATTCAGTACTACGCTGTACAAGCTTTTCTTCAGGACAACAAAAAGACATCTGTGAAGTTCTTCAGTGCTTTCAGCTACTTGGTAGCACTGTTATTGGTAGGAAGCAGTGGAAAATTGAAGGGTTAGAGAAGATTACATATTTAAAATAGCCCTAAAACTAATTGTTATAGAATGGCTGGTTACATAGTACTTCCTCAAAGAAAAATGATGTGTTGGCAATCTTCTCCATCACCTTAATGCACTGCAATACAATTAGAAGAAAAAAATCAAGTAGTGGATAAATAGATTGCAATTCAAATCTCTAATTTATTAATATTAATGTTTAATATTATTAGTGTATCCTGTATATGTAACATCTGTACACTCTCAAAGAATTGTATGGCAGTACCAATGAAACCTGTGCATCCAGAGTGCTAGTTGGACTATAAATATGTAGTCTGATTTAGACCTGAAATGAGGACCTTACATAATCACATTTCTGTAATATCTGGTTGTTTGAAATTAAAGAAAATATCTGCCATTCGGCCTTGTACTACTCTGTGACAGCTCATCTCCTCTGAAATTTCCAGGGAAGGCTAAATAAGCAGTGAAAGACAGTATCTTTGGTGAAAGCAATAACTCAGCTCCTAGCAACCAATTGTAAACATAAATAGTAAAGTGCAGACATGACCAACAATTACATCCTAAAGAAGAGATGTTTCAACCTGCAATGGAAATGCAACTGTTTTTGTAAGCTGAGCAGGAATGCATCAGGATTGTTTATAAGGATTATATAGCCACATTTGTCACAAGCATCAAGAGCAGAGCATGGCTGGTAAGGAAAGATAGAGAACCAAAGCTCATCTGCAGTAAAGACTGGTGGGGATCTTGATTCAGCACTAGGATGGGCTGCAAAGCCATGTTCATTGCACTCTTGAGACCTCAGTGCAAGCTGAAGGGGTACTCCAAACCCAGTGCTCAGCTCCAGACTTGTGATGAGGTCCTACTCAAAAAGGCCACTTGAGTCCTAAATTTCATACAAGTCTTGAGGTAAAATTACCCTGACTGTGCTCAAGAGCATTCAGCATTTTTGGTGTGAAGCAGTCTGCATCACCTGTAGTGTGTCTAGAGTCCACCCACACACTTTACCTTGCGTAGGAGTTTCAGTAAGTGATTATAAGAGCTATTGGGGTAGTTAGAAAACTCAGATTAGCTGAAACTGCCAAGCTTGTGTGATTGCAAGATTTTACAAACATTTTATCAGTTATACTCTCCCCCTTTTATGTCTTCTGTCACCTTACCTATTTCTGTCTGGATTTTCTTATCCAAGGCTCTTAGAGAATATATAAAGTCTCAGAGTCTGCTGCTCCTTGGTGGAGTCAGCTCATCCATCTAAAAGACATTTCTCTGCTTGAGATGGTGAGAACAGGGAGTTAGCAGACAGACTGATTTAGTTAATCTGAAAAGTTCGTCTGTAACAGGCCCCACCATTTTTGTTTCCTGCAGATGAGACTTTGTGCAGCCAATATTTAAATTTTCACATACCAGCAATAAATAATATGGGAGGTCTCTTATGAAATGGAAATAATCATAATTTTAGACCAATTATCCATAGCTCCAAGAGCTGTTTTTTTCAGGATTTACTCTAAAAGCAAGATTTTACTTTCCATAAACCAACCCATCCATGGTTGTAAGCAGAGCTCTCAGTGCTACAAGTGTGATTTGGTTGTAGCTCATGGGAGGACTCAGTTCTCCAATAATGGCTCTGACCACAATTATAGTCTGGCAAGAGCCAATTGTTGCTTGCACAGATCTGTCACAGGGGAGATAGACTAAGCCTCCCTCTTTGCCAGCTCAGACCATGTACCTTTAGGTAATTTCACCCACTGAAGACTCTGAGGACTTGAGTCCAAGTGCTGTCACCTGTAGTTTGAACAAAGCTCATCTACTTCTCTCCTGTGCATGCATGCATGTGTTCCTGCATATGGATGTGAAACAGACATGCACACGATGCTCAGGAATACTTTGACATGTTTCCTGACACTTCCTGCGTTCAGCTTGCCAATCCTCAACTATATGAGATGTGATTTCTGTAAAGGTAGGAAATGGAAATAAAGAACAACTCATTTGAGTGGGGTGCTTTTATGCAGGGTTTTGGCTATTACCTCAGCCATTAAAAAAAATGAAATTAAAGGAAAATTCTAGTAATAAACAAAGTAATAGCTGGAAGGGACCCACAAGGATCATCAAGTCCAACTCTCAGGCCTGCACAGGACCATCCCTGAGAGTTGCACCATGTGCCTGAGAGTGTCATCCAAATACTTCTTGAGCTCCAGCAGGCTTGGTGCTGAGACCACTTCCCTGGGGAGTCTTTTCCAGCATCTAACCACCCTCTGAGTGAAGAACCTTTTTCTAGTATCTAACCTAAACCTCTCCTGACACAACTTCAGGCTGTTTCCTTGGGTCCTGTCACTGGTCACCACAGAGAAGAGATCAGTGTCTGCTGTTCCTTTTCCCCTTATGAAGAAGTTGTAGACTGATGTGTCCCTCAGTCTCCTCTTCTCTAGGCTGAACAGACCAAGAGACCTCAGCCACTCCTCATACGGCTTCCCCTCAAGGCCTTTCACCTTCTTTGTTGCCCTCTTTTGGATGCTCTCTAAGAGCTTAACGCCTTTCTTATATTGCAATGCCCAAACTGCACACAATATTCAAGGTGAGGCCGCTCCAGTGCAGAGCAGAGCAGGATAATCCCCTCCCTCGACCAACTGGTGATGCTGTGCCTGATGCCCCCAGGGCATGGTTGGCCCTCCTGGCTGCCAGGGCACTGCTGACTCATATTCAACTTGCCATTGACCAGGACCCCCAGGTCCTTTTCCATGGCACTGCTCTCCAGCCTCTCATTCCCCAGATATTACAGCAAAGAAGTTGAAATTAAGGATAGTCATACAATCAAATAAACCTGACATATAAAGCTCTAAAAATGTGTTTGCTCAGTAGAAATGTATTGTTTTTTCACAACTAACTTGCTCTATCTTTTATAGGCTAACTTGCTAGATCCCAGGTTGTAGGCTCGAGGTGTCAGATCCAAAGGTGGGCACAGACTTCCTAAGGCTTTTTAGAAGAATAGAGTTTCTCCAGTTCTCCAGTTGGAAGGGACTCATAAGGATCTTGGAGTTCAAATCCCTGCTTTTCGAAAGGACTACCTAAAACTAAAACCTAAATCATATCACTAAATGCATTGACCTGATGCTTTTTGAACTGTGACAGTCTTGATGGTCTGACCACTTACGTGGGGATCCTGTTCCAGTGACAAACCATGCCCTTAGTGAAGAACCTTCTCCTAATGACCACTCTGAACTTCTCCCAACATTACACTTAACAAAACCTAACAATGGTTTTCCCAGAAAATGTGACATATCTGCATTATATATAAGCCAAAGATCTAATAAGTCAGTTTTAATAGCCAAACTAGTAAATGCAACAATTGTCTCCCCAGGTTTTTCTTGATTTCAGTGACCATCTTTGTATGTGAAGGAAAAAACAACACACTGATCTTAGATTCTCCAGACCTGGAAAAAAAGTGCATTGAATGGGATCACCCAAATTAATTTGTTAATAATTTCAAAATACTCTTCATTTTTATTTTCTTAACCTTTAAAAATTAATTAAATATGAGTACATGTAGAACCACATTTTGTTTAAAAACATTGAAGACACTTTCAGTAAATTGTGAGAGACTATTTTCAAAGCAAGAAAATCAATTGATAAAATCTTTTCCTACAAATGACAAGTTTTGACAAAAAGACATCTTCTGGCAAAATGGTAGAAGTTTGTCTTTTAAAAAGTCAGAAGAAAGCAAAATTGTTCCCTTTTCCTGGAGGTCTTACGATACAGTCTTTTCTTACATTCCATGTACTTTTTTCCTCACCGCTTTAAATACAGAACATGCTACAACAGTGAAGCATGCTTACGTAGTGTAGCTTCTCCACCTTCTTCAGTGAAATTTGTATGGCAAACATGGGGAGAGATGTTTATGATTAAGGCATGCAAAAGTAGCTTGGATGTGAATCTTTTGTAACAGAGGTCTTGCAAATGGAGTCTATGGAAGGAGCTGGTGCCACTCAGACCAGCTGGCACAGTGACCCCTGAGTGTGCAGTTACACTCACCTGGACTCCAAAGCAGATGTCTGTGAACAAACCACTTATTAGGAGCAGACCTTGAAGCAGCTGACTCTCCATCCAGCCCTGCAAATGATTTGGAAGAATCTTAACTGTGCTGTGGCAGACTCTGGCAATGTGACAGCACAGACAACTGGGTTCGTCAGCCTGAGGGTTTAATGTGCTCACATAGGCATACCCATCAAATACGCTGAAAATGCTAAGGACTCTAAAAAGCAGCTATCTCAATTTGAGCAGCCAAAATTGTTGGATACTTTAGCCATCTATGGCATTCATTTCTCCATTATAAAGCAATGGTAATGATGGCCTCCTACTGAAGGGGAAACTAGGATACCCTAGAAGCACTTGGGTAGAACAGTGAGAGCTCCCTGAGGGAAATCCAGCACTTTGCCTGTAATGTAGGCCTTGCATCAGGAAATGCTGAATAACATCATAAGCCAAGTACCAAATGAGAAAGATGAAAAGAAATGGTAAATAATTACCCGTTCATGTAAAGCAGAAAGGGAATCACACCATTAAAAGCTGCGCACGCCTGTGGTGCAGGGCAAGGCACTTAACCTTCCTTCTGGCTTTCCCTAGCTTTTTGAGTAATAGCCTTTGAAGGTTTCACTTTCATTCAAAGGATTGGCTTTGATTTGGAGAGGCTTATGCTGTATTACACGTATTTTACTACAAAATAATTCTAATATTGCAGGGAAAGAATATGGCATTTATCTGGAATTGTTCTTACATATATGGGGTTAGAATTTGTGTTTTTCTCTACCAATTGCCAAGGATGCTGGTGAGCAGCAGGCTGGCTTTGCCTGCCAGCCAAGGGGGAGTCGCATTTCTCACTAGCCTATGGTGGACAAGGTGCATGGTGGAGTTGCATACAGCCAAAAGGCTAAGTCAAAAAACTAAGCTGAAAAATATTTTAAGCCTTCTCAGGAAAAAAAAAAAGTTAGTGTTCTGAGTTAGTTGCAATAACTAAAATCCAGAAAGGTGATTTAATGAATTATAGAGGTAACTTAATTTGTATAATTTTGTAATAATGAATGAACTGGTCATTTTAAAATTTTATGTAGTTAAAGTACTCAAACATAATTTCCTTCTGTGACAAGGTAGCCCATCTAGTTGATCAAGGGAAGCCTACTGATGTAAGGTTTTTGAATTTCAGTAAAGCTTTTCATACTGTCTCTCACAGTATCCATCTGGACAAAATGTCCAGCACACAGCTGGATAAACATGTCATATGATGACTGAACAACTGGATAATGGGTTTGGCACAAACGGTTACAGTGAATGGGATAGCATTCAACTGGAGACCGGGCACTAGTGGGGTTCCCCAGGGCTATGTCTTGGACTCAGTTCTCCTAATCATCTCCATAAATTACTGGGACGAAGGACTAAGTCTGCAGATGATACAAAACTGGGAGGAGTTGTTGACTCCCTTGAAGGCAGGGAGGCCCTGCAGAGAGACCTTGAGAAATTGGAGAGATGTGCCATCACCAACAGTATGAAGTTCAACAGGGAAAGTGCCAGATTCTGCACCTGGGATGGGGCAACTCTGGATGTTTGTACAGACCAGGTAACGAGAGACTGGAGAGCAGTACTATGGAAAGGGACCTGGGGGTCCTGGCCGACTGCAAGTTGAATATGAGTCAGCAGTGCCCTGGCAGTCAGAAGTGCCAACTGTGTCCTGGGGGGCATCAGGCACAGCATCACCAGCTGGTCAAGGGAGGGGATTATCCTGCTCTGCTCTGCACTGGAGCAGCCAGTTGAAGGAGGGAATTGCCTCACTCTGCTTGCACTGGGGTGGCCTCACTTGAGTCTTGTTGGCAGATTTGGATGCCACAATATGATAAGGATGTAAAGCTATTAGAGAGCATCCAAAGGAGAACTACAAAGATGGAAAAGCCATACGGAAAAGCCATACGGGAAAGCCGTATGAGGAGCAGCTGAAGTAGTTTGTCCTGTTCAGCCAAAAGAAGAGGAGGTTGAGGGGAGACCTCATAACAATGTACAGCTTCCTCGTGAGAGGAAGAGGAGGGGCAGGCACTAACCTCTTCTCTGTGGTGATCAGTGAAAGAACCCAAAGGAACGGCCTGAAGTTGTGTTGGGAGGGTTTAGGTTGGATATTATAACAAGAAAGTTTTTCACCCAGACGGTGATTGGCCACTGGAACAGGCTCCCCAGAGCAGTGGCCACATCACCAAGGCTGACAGAGCTGAAAAAGCATTTGAACAATACTCTTAGGCACATGGTGTGATTCTTGGGGATGGTCCTGCACAGGGCCGGGAGTTGGACTTTGATGATCCCTTTGGGTCCCTTTCAACTCAGGAGTTTTACGTTTTTGTTAAAGACACGGTTAAATACAGACTTTTTACCCCAAGTTTTGGGGAAGACCTGTGCAGGAAGAAATTTAAAAAAAATTCTGTTCAGAGAACAAAAGAAGATGTGAAGAACAAATGAAAGTGGAAAGAAAAGCACTAAGGAAGCAAACTAAAAAAAATTATTTAAGTCATATATTATGTTTCTTGTATATATTTCAATGAAGGAGCTCTGTAAAAAAGGCAAAAATGTCCCATATAGTTCAAGATTTTTCATTTGGGAAAATGCACTTTTTTATTATCTTTTCAGAGTGCTACATGTTCATCCCTTGGTATCTACATACATAACACCTTCTCAACACTAAACTTACTAGTGTTCCACTGCTGACTTCCGTGTGGCCACTGAGAGTTTTAAAGCTTTGTAGAAAAGCCATATTTCCTCAAGTAGGAAGCTGCAACCAATAATTATACTGACAAACCAGAAAATGTTTTATCAGCCTTACACCAGTCTTTGTGACACTACAATTTATGCATTGGTTAACATGTGTGGTAACTACACTGCAGAAAAGCTAAAACAATGCATAGTCTTGTGTATCTTTAGTTACTGCAATCATAAATGAGGATATGGTTAACCTAAGATTAATCAGATCAGCTGCTTGATTTCTACTGTTTTACTCAATATTGCTAATATTAGGGTACACATCTTCATTTGAAAAAAAAATAAAATAATAATTCCATGAGATACAATAATGAAAAAACTAGTGAGCCTCTCTAGAACTTGCCTGAAGGCTTGACTGATTTCATGGAGAATGACAGAACCTCTCTACACAGTTCTTAAATTTTTGTGTTTTCTTATGTAAGACAACCTTTACAGAGGAAACATCATTGTGCATTTAAGTCTAAAAATATTTTTTTAAATAAAGTTTGCAAATATTTCCTCTGTAGAGATACATCTTCTCATAAATGCTTACTCTTTGTATGGCTGGCTGTATGCCAGAAGGCTGATAAATGCATCACAGACCACTAGGAGATGCTTCCTTTTCTGAAGTCTAACCATCATCCCCCTGCATATAAGACAGTGAGGAGGAGAGTAAAACCAGAGGAAAAAATCAGCCTGAGGTCAAGAGGAAAAAAGCAAAACAGAAAACAAACACAACAGAAAGGTACATATATTGTGTAAACCTACTGATGCCAGAGCTGTGATTTTGATAGAACATTTATCTTTACAAGTGAAGTTATCAAATTATCTTTTTTGTGAATGCAGGTAAATGTTAAAGTTTAGACCCTTATATAATTAGGCACAGAAGTGCTCTGGATTGCACTGGGAGATGACGAAGGATCTTCACTGTCTGATGCTGGATGCAGAATGGCAAGAGGCAGAGTATTTTGGCCCTTGTGGTTTTGAAGTAGATTCAGCTTGACAGTGAAATTGCTAACTAAAATGGTGGTGCTCTGGGCTGTTGTCATCATTTGGCTTATGCACTTACCTAAAAAAAAAAACAAAACAAAAAGAAGTCTGTAAATTTAAATACTACTCTGATGCGTATTTTTACCTCTTTCCTGATGTTTTTGGACATGGTAGTCCGTAATACCTGTATTGTACATGTCTGAGTCATATTGTTAATTTATCTGTTGATGGAGGAACATTTGTTTAGATGTTATGTGATTTAGCAATTTTAATTTTACTGGAACATAGTCAACATTGTCATAAGCATATCAGATGACATGCTGAAATAATTATTTTTTTTCCTGATACTTTTAGTAAAGGATTATTCTAGATCCTCACTGCTCTGGTGATGATCTGGTGTTTGTGACCTTCTAATTCTCTTTCAAATTTCATCCTTTTTTTTCATGGTGAATTTGTATCCACTTGTTCTTGTGCCATTGTTGTCCCTTAATACAAATAGTTCTCCCTCCCAGGTGTTTACTCCTGATATATTTTTAGGTAGCAATCTCTCCCATCACAACCTTCATGCTTACTCTGCAAAGAGGATCAAATTCTTCTATGCATCAAATGCTATTTTAAAGCTGGACTTACTTCATTCCAAACAAAACAAAAGAAAACAAACAAACAAAATCCCCGAGATTGTTGAATTGCTGATTTGCAGATTACAGAGGGAGGAGATGTCAACTCCGGGAAATTACTAAGGAGGATTTTCCAAGTTTGGAACAGGAGCTTGTCTAAACATTCTTAATATTCTCACTTTGGGCTATGATACCGTTGCTGGGTTATTATTTAAGCACTGTGTCTGGCAATTGACCATAGTAGAGATGGTAGGTGAGTTGCTTTCCTATTTGATACTGATATTCCAAATTTAGTGAGAAACATCTGTACTTGAGATTCACAGAAGCACTAGGCACAGTGAGTGAAGATGCACTTGTGGATTATTAAAACTGAGGCTGCTGATTGCTGTCACGCAATCATATCTACAGCAATTTAAAAGGTGAAAAGTGGGGCAGATAAGAGCCTTTTAGAGGATCCAGAGAACAGTATGCACAGCCCTGGTCTATATAACATGTATCACTGGTCAGCTGGACTCAGAAGAGTTAGGACTCTTTTGACCTGTTTTTAAAGAAATAAGCATTGTCTGGTGCTAAAAATTTGTCAGGATGCCAATTGAATTGTAACATTTACCCATGAGATAATATACAGCAAGTCAAGTTTTGACTTGGGAGAGGGAAGGAAGCAGTTTAGTTTGGAGATTTTGATATGTGGCAATTGCTTTATTCAGTTTCAGCATCTCCAAAATCTGAATTTTTCATTAAAAGACAGACTAGTCTCTGTCTTGCTATTTCCCTGTGGATATCCCTACAGTCTTTCCATTTGCAGACCTCGTACATTAACTGGTGGGTAATCTAATTAAGCTAACATAGCTGAATCACTAACTGATTTAGGGGAAAAAATAAGTTCTTTGTACAAATTATTACTTGATTTTCACAAACACAGAAATTCGAGTGAATTTTTCCTTTGCTTAAATATAGTGCTATGTTCCAGTTGTTCCAATGGTTCTCTATATTACTACAAAAGAGTATTACTATAGAGAGAGCAAGTTGCTATCATTAAATTTTCATCCGCATATGAAAGTGTGAAAAAAGAGGGAGATTGGGGGGTTATATTGTACATAGCAATATTCTAATTTTTTGTCTTTTCTAGCTTCAGGAATGGAGCTGTCTGTCTGAAGAGGACTCTGCCCAAGTATTTGTAGTCTCCAAGCTCATTCTCCTAAGGACTCTGGTGTTACAACTTCCATCTTTTTCAGAATGGCTGAGAAGGCCCCACCAGGGATTACCAAAAAGTCTTCAAGGTCTACGCTTTCTCTCCCTCCAGAACCAGTGGAGATCATTAGAAGCAAAGCCTGCTCACGGAGAGTTAAAATAAATGTTGGTGGGCTCAACCATGAAGTATTGTGGAGGACTTTGGACAGACTTCCAAGGACACGATTAGGAAAGCTCAGAGACTGCAATACCCATGAATCTCTGCTTGAAGTATGTGATGACTATAATCTAAACGAAAATGAGTATTTCTTTGATCGACATCCAGGGGCTTTCACTTCTATTTTGAATTTCTACAGGACAGGGAAACTACATATGATGGAAGAAATGTGTGCTCTTTCTTTTGGCCAGGAGCTTGATTACTGGGGGATTGATGAGATATATTTAGAATCTTGCTGCCAGGCAAGATACCATCAAAAGAAAGAGCAGATGAATGAGGAACTGAGAAGAGAGGCAGAGACAATGCGAGAAAGAGAAGGGGAAGAATTTGATAATACCTGCTGCCCAGAGAAAAGGAAGAAGCTTTGGGACTTGCTGGAGAAACCCAACTCATCTGTGGCAGCAAAGGTAGGCTAAACAGTAGGCTTAACACAAAGACAGTAGAAAATGGTTTCTTGACCAATGCATCTGACTTGCAGGAATCAACAATTTTCACTACAATATTCAGAGAAAAAAAGACTCTTAAAAGTGTACATATCATGAAGTGAATACACCCAAACCTGTCCTATAACCCACTGAAATCAGTAGAAGGAATCCTGTTGAGTTCAGTTGTTTTTAGGCAACTACTGTACTTTGCTTTTGCTGTAATGTGATCAGAAACATCTGTGTGATTCTTAATGGACTTCATATTAAATATTTCAATGAAAATACGTTCAGAGAACACTATCTACTTGTTTGTTAGAAAAGCATTTGGTTATGAGAAACAACCATATCAGTATTGCTTGTCTTGTTACAGGCACTCTATAGGTATGGTGTCAGTGTTTCCTAAGTTGTTCTGGGTAGGTTATCAAAGTATTAACAGCTGATCTGGCATGATTTTATATTGAGCAAGGTTTGCAGTACATTTCCTCTTATACTACATTTCTGCAGTCAAGAATTAGAGTGTTCTCTACTTGGATAAAAATATTAAAGTGCATATATATGTATATATGTATGCATATATGTATTTACGTGTGTGCATGCATATGTATATAAATAAGTATATATTCTACAGATATATATACACACTTATACATACACACAGAGACATATATGTGTAAAATTTATCTATATTCAGTCAGAAGAGAGAATACATTCGGATGACACCTTGTCCCAGTACTGCTGCCTTTGAACAGGCAAGCTGGCTAAAGTCTCATTGACCCTTGTTGTGGAAGTGAGACTACACACAGATGTCAGTACTGCTACTTATTTCTTGTATTTTGAGGAACTTATTTGTTCTATTTGTGATGTGAGGCACTAATTAATTGAGGTAAATTGTGGAAGCTTGTCTCCAGTTTGAATGACTCCAAGTAAAAATGTTCAATGTTTAGATGTTCATTTTAAGCTTGACTGTGGTTTTATTTTCTTCTGTTGTTGCTTTGGTTTTGGATGTAATGTTCTTGGACTAAGGTAAGTATTAAAATATGATGGCACAATGGACAAAATACAGAGTCTTGGAGAAAAATTTTCTTGCAATAGCAACTTCTTATTATTGAGGTGCAATACACATTTTTTTAATTTTAATTTTTCACTGCCTAAGCAAGTACTTAGTTTTGTAAAAAAAAATACTGTGCCAAAACAAGGTTCATAATAAAAGCTTATAGAAGAAAAAAATGAAAGTATTCAGAATATTTTAGAAAACTGCATCAATGCATTTTCTGCTTCTGCGGTACATATTCTGGGCCATATGTTCCTCTCCAGGAGAAGCAGCAGAGGGGAAGCAGATGGGCACAAGTTGTGCCAAAGAGAGTTCAGGGAAGCCGTGTTACACACTGTCATCCCCTGGTACAAGCTAACATCCATCAGTCCCCGCCCAGCACTTCTGTGACACAGCTGCTACACTGTGTGCAGGACTCAGGGACCAGCTTCTCAGTCTTGCATGGCTTGAAACATCATCAGTGTGTTCTGTAACAGACCTGTCTTCCTGGATGCAGACAGAAGGATCTTCTTTCTGAGCCATGGAGCTAAAACACACTGTGCATGACCTAGGAGGTCACCTGGTTATGGACACTGCCTCTGTGACACCCAGCAGGCAGATGATTTTGTGGAATAATTTGTTTTATATGTGTAAATATATATATATGAAGACAGTCGCCTCTAGGGAGTAAGACATATGCTTAATTAGTGTTTTCCTAAGACTGGGTAGGAGTTGACACAGTAAAATCAACCAGATGAATAAAATTAAAAGAATATACTGATTTTTAGGTTTTTTGCATGTGACTCACTTTCATTCTTTTGCATGAAATATATGATGTTTAAATGTAGAAATATTTGGATGATTAAACTTGCATGAGTGCTTGCCTTTGACCAAACTCTTACGACTTAACAGTGCCCCATCATGAATTTGCTTAAAAGCAGTTAACCCAACTCTGAGCTTTTAAGAAAATTCCCCTTTGGGCACTCAGACCAGATTTCTCCTCAGATTTTGCAGATTTAATTTCCCAAGATGTCTAAATAATTATTTTTTCCTTTTTATTTCCCTTTTCCCTCATCTCCTTGTTTGATTGAATGTTTTAGGTCTGTGCTTTCTTCCTACAGGGAATTTCACATTGCGCTTGTATATATGTTGTAATGGTTTTCATTTTTTTTAATTGTCTACTTTCAAAGTTAATGCCATTTGATGTGGTTTCTGTGCTTCTGGTAGCTGGAAGTCACTGTTACGCTGGCACTGTTTCTCTTTCTAGTGACCTTCAGTCTGTAAATCCACATATGAGCCAAAATTATAGTCAGATACACCCATGGCATCTCAGATAGCAGTAGAAACTTGGCTGAATGACATGAAGAAGAGCAAAAACTATCACAACACATTCAACCTTGGATAACATAAAACTCGATAAGCTGGAATCAGTACTTTGAAACAGTATGGAGCCATCACAGCTTGCATTAGACTCTGTGGCAAGATTATATCTGAAGTGTTTGGATAACATCACTTTCAGATTTAATGTCTTTTTCAGTCAAATAAGTTGCTAGTTTGTCCTGAAATAAGAGGCACAACCACCTTCTTTCCACTGTAGGAGCAGAAAGGGTGGTGGCATTTTGACAGTGGGAAGTTGGGAACCAAGTGAGGAAATATTACCATATGCCTCAAATTCAAATACTAGCTTCCTTTCAGACTTCTGTAAAAAGAAATGAAATCATATCAATATCAATGTACATTGCTATGCTACAGATGCCTGTTCAGTCATTCAGATCCTGTGTAGTATCCAAGCAGTTGACAGGAACAGCTTGCTTTTTAATCCCTTTCACATCAAAGATTAGGAATGTGAGATAAACACTCGGATATGGTTTTGATATGTGACTGTGTCTTGCCACTTCTTGACTCCGCTAAGATCCCTTCTAGGTCTGATCCAAAGCTTACTGAATTAAGAGGGAGTCCTGCTTTGGATTAGGCATCTCAGGACAAATCCTGCGCCTTTCGAGGTCAGCAAAGGTTTGCCATTGACTTCACTTACAGCAAGGTGAGACAGAACAAGGTGACAGTGAATGAACAGCAGGTATTTTACAGGATCTGTAACAATAAATAGGACAAAGCAAGAAGGATACTGTGGCAAGACATGAAAACTATGGTTAATGAGGAAAAAAGGAATATTATAGGTGAAGTACTGTTGCACAATACAGGCACATTTTCCTATGTGAGTTTTTTTAACTTTAGTAAATGCAGATGTCCACCTCATCTCAGTCACCAGTTAACATGTTACAAGCACAGCAGTTCTTGCTTAGTCCTCACCCCAGCAAAGCTCACTGTGAATTTGGTAGATGTTTCAGCTGAGGAGTACAGCATTCTCCTCCATTTTCCTCTCATTCATAAGCTTTTTAAGTAGGATTAAGATAAAGATGTCTAGAAGTCCAGCCATTTCATCTATATACAGTGCTATGAAGTGAGAAGCAGTGCTGGGATTTAGCAAGAACAGGAATTTTTAATATGCTACATCCCAGAGAATCTCCAAGTCTTGTCCCCAAACCACAGAGTTTTGCATGAGTCTGACATTCTTTGGTCTAGAGTAAAATCTGAGTTTTTAGACCAGGCATTTATTTATACTTTTTATGTAACCAGTAGTCTGTAAAAACTCATTAAAAAAAAAGATACTTTACTTATGCTATCAGTCATCATTCAGTCTTCAATTTGGCCTTTGCTGGACCTATAACAACCTCTGTAGTGCAGCAACAGCTTTGACCAACCTGTCGGTAGTATGAAAGTTCTCAGCAAATACCAAAATGAGCATCAGTGGATGCCGAGTGCAGCGGGATTGCATAGGTGTTTATGGTTCGCTGAGCCAGGATATTAAGAATGAACCTACCTGAGCTGATGCCTTTTAAACTATTCTATGTTATATTGTTCTGTGCAGTGCACTTAAAATGAGAGGAGCGTTGTCTTGTAGTGACTGTGAATCAAATGAACCCATAAATTTCATGCATCTCTCAAAATGTTAATGCATGAGCACTTTTCTGTCATTCTTTATTATTGAGTCCAAAAGCCTGGTTCTTTTCTCACAGATTTTTTATATTGATGAAACTCATTTGGACCAAATCCTAAATTAATATGGAATGTTTCTAGTGCAGATGTTTCACTGTAAATATGGAGTGAGTGAAGTTGGAAATAGGTGGAATATCTAGGACAAACAGCGAGCTTCTGTTTGCTGAAAGATATATGATACTGACTCAATCACCTTTCATCTACAAGAGTATTTTAATTACCATATAGTCACATTATCAGTAAATATCACTCAGATTTTCCAACTGGCATTTTATATCACAAGTTGGCCCTCTGAATACAACTAGAGACTAACTGCTTGTGATTGATTCTATAGTTCTTTCTTGTGCAAGTCACTCTTTCTCATATGAATATTTCCTTCAAACACAGTATGACAATTAAATGATCAAGTATATATCCAGTAAAAATAAGTAATTTAAAACAATTATTACTCACATTCTGTCCTTGAGTTTTTGCATAACCTCTGTTAATGTACATACACAGAAGGGTAAAATATTGGCATTTGTGTTTTTGCAGCTTGGGGTGTACTTTTTTAAAAGTTATGTGAAACCTGATGGGGTTAAAAGTGCTCTCTGTTAATTCTGTTTGTTTCACTGCATGGCTGATTTGTGCTTATTTTATTTTGTTGTTTTCTTTTTTTTGGTTTAGTTTTCTGGAGGGGTTTTTTCCAGTTTGCATTGCAAACTGTGACATAAGTATTCCTGCTTTGTAAAAACATGCTAATTTACCAGCTAACTAGTTGATTGTGGATCATAGAAGGTGTAATTATCCCAAGCCTGACTGGAATCCATGAGGAGTTTGTATGCTGTATTCAGTAACTGATCCCTTACGTGAAAAAATTCCTATGTAGAATAAAAAAGAAAAAAGATGCATGAAAAAGGAGATGCAGGCCACTGATACCTATTTAGCTAGAAGTGCATTATGACTAGGCTTGCCACAATGACTTGCCAAGAGAGGGCTCACCTATTTAACATTAAGGGTCTGATTCTTATTTTCCACAAGTCTATCTTATATATAATTCACGCTGACTCTCATGCATATTTTTTGCAGAGCAGCGTAAGAGTGGTCTTAGGGTAAGTGCAAATTAGCAGAGTCATTATGCATGCCATCAGAACAGAGCTGAGTGTCATACAGGACATTACAGTATTTTCTTGCCAGTTACACAGCATTCATTTGGATGTGAACTCTCATTAATGGTACACTACTGGTTCTTTTTGGGTTGAAGGTAACATCACATATGCTCAGAGGACTTTTTAGGGAAACTTAGCTGATTGGTATATTGGAAGAGCTATCACACATAAGCAGTGTCAACAACTGTATGTTTGCACTAAGAAAGTGTTCAAGTGAAAGAAATACGTTTTTACATTTGCATGCTTTGTTATGTTATAAGAACAAAACACTTCTCTTGCTTATGTCATCTCAGTTTAGGGTTACATGTTCTGTGTCATCCTGATTTTGTCAGTATTTCTCCCTACAAAAGCATGTACTCTGTGTTCTTTCCCATGTAACTTATACCAAGGATGAAGACAACACAGAGTTGAGACCTTCTGTATTTTAAAGGGTGAGGAATGCCTTTTTTATTAGTTTAATTCCCACAAGTTTTTATATTGTAAATAATATACCTCAGCGCATGATAGCATTCACTGAAGATAAGTGGCGTTTTCTAGATGATGTGTGGGTTGAACTTCTGTTTGACTTCTGGTTTCAATTTATTTTGTGGGGGAATGCTGTCACAAGCCTTTATCTGAATGTACTACCAGGAATATTATTGTTTGCTTTGTCACTCCCAGTACTTCATAGAAATTGTCTACTGAAACTAAGTTACGGTAAAGCACAGAGGATGGTCACTGGTGATAAATACAAATCTTCATCTCACCAATGTTTCTGGTGAGGACACTTATTGCCACTCCTTGCTTTTAAGGTGAAGTTATTTCTTGTGCCAAATGATAAAGTCAGTCAATGTGACTGTAAGATGAGGAGATTATATTTGATCCTAGTTATTCATATTTAATAACTCAAGTGTTTTAATGTTTGGAAAGATAAGTGAATATATTGTTTTTTCAATAGATATTATATCAAGAAGCAAAGAAGACTGGCAGTAGTTAATTGATTTTTTTTAAGAACTTACGTATGCTCAGTGCTGAGCTGGTCATTAAAAGATTATTTACCTTCTTTGTATTTCTTATATGTAGTATCATGTAACCCACGATTCAGCATTTTTGGTCAGCTTAAAGTATCATGGGAATAGAGCTACCATCTGATCTGTCATGTTTAATACCTGAGTGACATATGGGTTCCCTCTAGCCTTGAGATCTTATCAGTAGTGTGCTGAAAGGTCTTGCTGCAAACTTATTAAAAGAACTTACTAAAAATTACTATAGGAATAAAATTAATAAAATGTCCTTTAAACTGACCTGTTTATTATTGACACTTAAATCTCAGTAAAACAGATACTGAAATTTTGGAAACAGTGCCAGGGCCAAAGATGCAGTGACTCATATTCAGTCAGACCATTGCTGGCTTCAAGCACCGGCACCAGGGAATATCCCTGTTTGCTGTATGAACAGAGAGAAGGGAACTTTCCTTCCTAGAGTGTGATAAGGGGCTTCTCTGACTCTGTTCTTACGGACATATTAAGGAAAATTAAAGAAAATTCATGATGAGTCTTATGACAGGAGGAAAAATTCAAGAATAATTATTTTAAAAATTGGAAAAATCAATTTTCCATATTTGGTAATGAGATCTAATTGGTAACATTTTGCAAAGCAAAGTTGTAAAGTAACAAGCTGAGTGTGCCTGCACTTGTGACACAATTCACAGAATCACATGGTAGCTCTTGCACAGAGAACCCTACTAGGATTTAGAATGTATATTACAGTGAATTACCAGTAGATTCAATCTGCCTGAGAACAGCTATCCTTTGCCATAATGGACTGAAAGCAGTACTCCGATTTACTCCAGTGCCATGTGTCCATAATTTAGGAGAGCAATTTAACTCTACAATTACTGCTTTTTTTGACACTACTCATGTCCTTTTTCTTGTAGCTGTTGCCATAAATTGAGTGTAGACCAGCATCAATTGCATATACCTTTTAAACTATGTACTGCAGTATTTCTGGTTAGGATGGTGATGTTTTGGGCATTACAGCATGCCTCTCCATAACATCAGAGGCATCTCACAAGCTGGATTTTCAGCTGTGACATGTCACTTGAGCTGTGTCATGCCTGAGTGGACAGACCAGGCTTTTGTGCCTTTCCCTTAGCCCAGAGACACATCACATGTCCTAAAAATGTTGCATTTCCGTTCCGTGTTTTTGTGGGCAGCTGTCAGTGCATTGTTTTCTCTCATGTAAGATATTTGGAAGCAATCAAATGTCAGGGAGATAGACTAATAAATCAAATGAGGAAACATTATCCAGACCAAATCTGTGGGAAACAAAGGGCTACACTTTCTGTCTGCATGAATAGGCTCTGTCGTGCTACTATAAATCTGAGAGCAAAACAAATCTGTATGATCGCCTGCAAACTGGCCTTTGGGTCTCTGATTTTGTTGCAAGATGTAGGACAAAAAACTACTCTCAAATGACCAGGAAGTCAAACAGATTGTTGCATGTTATTTAATTCAGAGAAAAAAAAGTGGTATTTATTCTGACATATGGCAGGGTCATGAGTTTTCTATTTGATGAAGATATGTGAATATTTGACGCTTAGCACCGAACGCCAGGTCCTTTGAGAGATTATTCAAAACATCCATGTGATGCTAGCACAGCTGTTCAAAGTGACTTTGAGATCAAAAAAGTATCCCAGTAGAGTCTTTATATGAAGCCCCCACAGTCTGCATGCCTTGGCCACTCTCTCTTTGGAAAAGCAATAAGGCCAGGGATTCAGGTGGGATAAGTAAGTGTATTTGATTTGTTCTGGTTGGGACCCAGAAAACAGTCCTACATTTGAAGTAATTTTGTAAGTGTGCAGTATTATTTCCACATGAACTTTATGGCATTATGGGTGAGTGAATACCTGTACTCCATATACTATACCTGAGACAGGTCTTCTGGCATTTTTCAAGCAGCAATGGGAAGGGGCAAGTTGTCTTTGAAAAGCACGCTTACTTTGACACTGTAACCATTAAATCCACATATTAACAGACTAGCCTCTCTTTTCAAAACATGTGTTTGGGTTTGTTGGAGCTTATCCTATGCATACACTATCTGTAGGTATCTACAATATTGATAGCTGAGTCTTTTTTTTTAACTCACAGTGTTGCACAATGAGAAGATATATGAGATGGTTGAAGCAATGAGAGCAGTAGTTTTGTCTCAATATTTAAGTGCCTACAAACTGCTTGAATCATATTTGCTGAATTTTCAAGTCATCTTGTAACTACTTGTTAGGAATATTCATACAGGATTTCTCCTAAAATGCAGGGAAGGACAGGAGCCAGAACACAGGATGCAGACCTGAAGTCTGAGGAAATTTTTATCTGAATGGCAGGGTCAACTCCTGAATTTGGTTAAGTATTATTAGACCTCTGAGGCTCAGGTTCATTCCTCACTGAGAACATTTTTATGCCTGCTGCTTGTGGGAAATGGTGGTGAGTTCCCCTAAGCTCCTGCCTAAAAACTAGCACTTCACTGAACTAATAAAAACCCTTCTAGGATTATCCAAGCTTTTCTGTTCTAGCCTCTAAAAGGTAAAGTAATTAAAAGTCCAAAAGGAGCAAAGGTCTTCACAAAACAGCTCTTGAAGGGATGTCCTGGGTTGAGCTGGCAAAACGCTAACTGTCCAGGACAGAGTGAAAGGGTTCCTCCTCCCCCCAACCAGCTAAGGGAAAAAAGAAGAGGGAGAGGAAAAAAAAACCCTCAAAGCAGGTTTATGCTGGAACTAACTACATGTATTTATACAGAGAAGAGAATATTAAGAGGAACCTACAATATAACACACACTTACACAAGTTACATATATGTAACAAGGAATAACTCTCCACTCCCCCATTAATACAAAGCCCGTTACTCTAAATTCATAAGCACTCCAAAAGACAATCAGCAAGAAAGAGAAAGTATAACAACAAAATATCTCTACTTCCCTGAATGCAAACAAAATGCAAGCAGAGGTAACAGAAGCAGGGCCCAGCATAGTAGAGGAGCTGCTAGATGTCTTCCTCTTAGTGCAGCCATGATGGAACTAACCAAGCCACTCCCACACACTGGATTTTACCCCCTTTGAGATGATGTAGTATGGTATGGAATACAATATTATTGGCTGGAAGAAGTCAGCTGTTAGCTAGCTCAGCCCAGCTTAAACCAGCTGACAATCCTAGGCCTAGCTGAACTTTAAAACCTAAGTTTAGGCCCACCTGGCTAAACCCATAACAAGGGAGAACTTTACTTTCTGAAGCATCAGTGAGCTTCACTGCAAAGCGTTGGAGTAAATTTGTTACGCAGAGATCAGTGTGTTCACTTACTGTTCATTAGGTCCTCCCAGATGCAACCACAAGGGTTTGACATTGCTTTAAATGGCTCAGGTAAGGCACAGGCCAGAGCTAGCCCAAGGACAGCCAAGTTGCAGTGACAGTTTCAGGTGTCACTGGCCACTTGCAGAATGCCCCATTGGAAAGGGTGGCTGCTGGCATGCTTTGCAACAATCCAGCTTGCTGTGATTTCATTATTGTTAGGGATGGCATTTTCTGTGAACTCCTGAGGTGGTGTCACTTTTTGTAATCTTTCACTAAGTCAGATTTCTGTGACAGGCAAAAATGGCATCAAGCTTTCTTTACAAACTCACATTCTCATAGTTTCTTTCCTAAGCACTGTAGCCTCCTTTTGGGTTACTCACTGAAGGATCCTTGGATGACCTGACTGTTCTGTTTTACTGAAGCATCTACCACTGTGTTTGGCTTTTGAGAAGGTTTTTATGGAGAACAGTGGATATTGCTAAAACAAAGTAGGTAAGGTAGTTCTTTTGCAAACTGCAAGACACCACCTAAGTGTGTTGCAGTCTTGTTCTGAGAAGAATTGGGAACTCATTTCCATTTCTATTATTTTCACAAAGCCCTTGTATTTTCATATCTTATCTTTTAAAAATGTTGACTTAACTTCTTTTGTGGAGTTAAATGCCATTTGAAAAAACTGTTCCAGAAGTATCTTGGTCTGTGGTCTATGTATATGCATGCAAATATGTTTTGGGAGATTATAGCACAGAAAAATTTGGCTACTGACTCTGAATTTGGTCATAATGCTAACATTGACTTCAAAGTACTACAGGCCATTGCTGCCAGCATTTAGCACAAGAGGTGAAACATCCAATAGGAAAAGAATTCATAGGTATGAGGCCAGTCCTGTTTCATTGAACTGTACAGCCTTTTTTAAGAAATGAAGCAGGATGGAGAGATGACTTAGAAATAATTTAGACCTGAGGCTGTAAGTTTGGGAAGTATCTGATCACAAGTCTGTTCTGTACTTAGCAGCCCTTCATGACAGCAAGGTGCAGTTTACTCTCTTTACTGATGATACATAAGTTAACTGCAGGGATGGCAAGCACTTACAGTTCTGTGGCAGGAATTGTAACTAGCCATTTCTGCATCTCTGACTCAAATGGCTGGAAACCCACTTAAAGTTCTGGTAATGAGCAGACCATGCTCATGAATTCAAAATGAGGACCTGAGGCATGCAGTAAGTTTGAGATGCTTATACTGTTTTCCTCTGTATCCTGGCAGAATGCTTAATAACCCTTCTGACTGAGCACATGTGGTTTCTCATGCCTTTCCTTTGGCTCATGACTTGCATATGGAAACATTTTTTTTTCCTTATGAGTCAACATTTTATATGTTGTTTTACAGTCTTTTACCTAACTGTAGGTACATGCAGTGTCTTTTGCTGTGTTTGAGTGTGTTTAGAAGAGACCAGGAGGGTGGCACCAGGTCTATGAGAGACCTGGTTCCATATCCAGGTTCCATGAGGTTGAAGATAATGTGGATCACTTGATAAGCAACTTGTGTGTTGGGAAGAAAGACAATGCTTCTCTAGACAGGATTAGAAACCTAGATGGGTGTTGTGTTACTTTAGTAAATGATACATGAAAGCTTGAAGATCAAGACAGAATTGGGGTGTTATTTCATGCTAGAATGGAGTTTATTGTGAAAGATCTTATAATCTGAAAAAAATCATGATTATATCCATAGCAAATACTAACCAACTTGAAGCCTGCTCCAATGGTCATTCATTCACAGTTATACATTTCTATTTTACTATTTTTAAATGCAAGAATTCAGCTCAATATCACAGTGTGCTGGTTTAAAGATAAACCAGCAGGAGAAATGGACCCACCACAAGAGAGATTATAAGTCAGAGGCTAAAATTTAATAATAATATTACAATAAATACACTGACATAAAGAGAAATTGCTTTCAACTCACAAAACCCAGCAGTATAACCCAGTGTCTTGGGGCACAAACCCAAAGGGGTTTGTTAGCCCTTGTGCTGAGACCCGCATGGTTACCCCCAATTCCAAAGCAAAAAGAAGTGAGAAACCTGTTGGTGCAGGTGATGGCTGTAGTCTGGTCAAGAGTGGTGGTCATAGTCTAGTCAAGAACAATGGTGTCCTCCTGTCAAGGTCCTGCTGCTCCTCTGGATCCAATGAACCATTCCTGAGGTCTTATCCACCACTTATGTGCCCTCAGCGAGCACCCAGTCCCTCCCCCAGGGCGGGGATCACACAATGGGTGATTAACTCTGGGAGCCATGGGGTATTGTTGAACCGTTGATGGCCCATTAGCAGCCACGTCCCCCCAGGGTGGGTGTGAAGGTGCTAATGACTCCCTGGGCAGCTGCTGCTAATGATCCATTGTCCTTGGGGAATGAATAGAGGGGGTAGAATACACAGCTTTGATCACCCCCACACAGTGATAGCTGATCCCACCTGCTGAACTGGGACACACAGACATACAGATCCAAGTGGTTTCTTAACTTCTACTTGCATTTGGTTTCTTCTGGTAAATATTCTATTTTGTAAATATTTTTGCTAGCCAATATTTGACTCTCATCAATGGACTTGATCTGTTGTAATTCAAGTTTTAGATTGATATATTCTGCTGCCTATGGTGAGGTTGGTGTGCATAGATTGAATTCTAAACTACATATGAAAAATTTACTCAAAATGCTGTAGCTGCTCCAATATTCAGTATGTTGAATTCAGGAAGAATCAGGCTGTGTAGCTTTGGATGAAATAAGTATGTTGAAGAGAGTCTTTTAATTAGAGTAGCTGATGGAGATGAGAGAACTTGGACTGAAAGATAATCTGCTTGATGAGTATATTACAGATGATGAGGGCTAGATGTGCTCTTTAGGAAGCATTCTTAGTACTCGTTAACATGAAATGATGGGACAAGTCTTATTAAAATATTGTGTCACTGATGTTAATAATGTCTGTATGAAGAAGAAGCTCTTCTGAAATACTTCTCTTTTCTGAAAGCAAATTAATTTCCTTTGATGATGATGAGATGCTTTGGTGATGAGAGCTGATATGTCTGACTCACAGGTGTCTCATTTCAGGCTGATTTCTGTTGTTATTTGAAAATAAATTTTTTAGTTTAGGCGTGTGTGAATTGAAAGGAAAAACCTAATCTTAGAAATATCCATTATTGAACTGAACCCCTGATAACGTGTCTGTTGCGTTTCACCAATAGTGCGTTCACATTAATGTAATTTCAGCATATAAAACTCCAGCGTCATCTGTTTCCTGCCTAATTTTGTTTAAAACCAAACCACGACTCTTACCTAAGCCCATGTGCCAGAGAAAGACAGAGAAGTGGTTAACAGAGCGCGGTTGCTAGCAGGGTTTTACTGCTGCCAATCTTTCATGGAGTCATCCTCCCCCGGGGCTTCACTGGGAAGGCACAGTGCAGCTGCAAAGGGCACAGTGCAGGCACAGATGTCTGCTGCTTGTGAAGTCAAGCTGAAAGCCGGCATGTGGGCTGCAGGAGAGCCTGTGTCAGTCCCTGCAAACAGGAGGCACAAGTGCAAATCTCTTTGATGCCTTTGCCCCCTCCCTCTTTAAAAAGGAAGATGGGCAGAAAACCTTCAAAAGATCTGAACCTCTCCTCATTCCAGTTGTGTGAAAAGGACAGAACTAGGCTGAACTTGAGTGATCCTGTCAGGAGGAACAATGCTTCAAAGGCATATGCTAATCGTGGATCCCTATGGCAGATCAGTTTCCTGCAGGAGCACCCATGGTAATGGTTCCTCATTCCAACCTGCTGATAGTAGACAGTTCTTCAGTGCTGTCCCATAGGCAAATAGCATCTCTGGACACAGGAATTAAAATGACCTGCATAGAGGTACATGAGAATGGAATTTTTTAAGTGGATTTCCCCTTTTCCTTTCCCATGCCTCTACAACTATTGTTTTCTTTTCCCTATTCCCTGTATGAAGCAGTCAATTAGAAGTCAACCAAGTCTTTCTGCTTTCTCTAGGTCTAAACAGAAGAATGTCACAACGTTTTTACATTTTTGCTAAAATGCTTATTTTTTAATATTACCATAACTATTGTTTTAAAACTTCTCTAGAATGAAACCTCCCCTACAGAAAGATGTTCACCTAAGTCTCCTGAGATCTCCTTGTTTATAACACAAGAGCAAGTAATCATCAGTTGTGGTGTGCATTGCTGTAACACTGATGTAGCATGTAGGAAAAAAGAAGATGCATTTTTCAGTGGATGGAAAACCCTGATGAATTTACTCAGTGATGTCAAATACTTTGGCATTCATTGTTTGGTGAGTTGTCACAGACAAGGTAGATATCCTAGGCTTAAGGGTGCTATTTTGAAACACAGTTGTTAAAGGAGATTTGCAGTACTCTAAAAAATTGGAGTGAGATAATAGATCAAAATGAAGATATAAAACACAGAGCCAAGTTGTGTCTGACCAGCAGAAGCAGTCTTTTCTTCCTTCCACATGAAATTTATATTTGCAGTTGTGTCAGTGAACACTGTTTTTTTTGCACACTAATACATATCTCAGTTTATATGGGTGAGCGGAGGGCTCTGGACCAGGGTTTACTTCAGAGGCATCTGGGTAACCTGCCTTGGCAACAAACTGTCCTGGGGACAGAGTGGGGTGTCAGAGCTCTGGCTGGCTTGTCATGTACTAAAGGCAGTAGGCCTGTATCAGCAGCAGGATGCATGTTAGTTGGAATAACACATGTGATTTAGGTAACTAAATTGCATCCTGTACAAGTAACAGAATCACAGAGTCAACCTCCTATTTCAGCCATAGAATTGATATTATTTCATATGGTAAGGATGCAAAGGAAAAAAAAATAAAATGAATAGGCAGTGCAAATCACCAGATATTTTGTTAAGGCTAGAAGAGATCATCAGAAAAGAGGACCAAGAACATGGAAGGTGGTAAAAGAAGTATTATCACCAAGTATCTAAATGTGTTGAAATCCTAGTGTATATTAGGGTTTTGGTTCCTAAAAGCCATGGCATTATTACTCAATTCTTTTTAAAAATCCTTAGCTCTATATCTCACATAAATTTTACTTCTACTGTCAGACCTTTTCATCAAAGGTAGTGGCCATTTGATTTCATGCGAAGGTTCTCCAGTTTTCCATTCATAGCAGGGAACCTCAGCATAGTGACAGCCATCTCCTGAGAGAGGAGGTCTGATGACTAACTGACTTTTGAGTGAGATTATTCTTTCTGTGAAACCAAAGCAGTATTTTCTCCAACTGTGTAGATCAGAATTTTAAATTAAGCTGGGGACAGCTGTTCCCTCATGTTTACTGACAGCTCATGCGTATGTGTTAGGCATGTGTATATAGAAGTTACTGTGCAAAGTGAGGTGATTTGCAACTGGGCTAAGGCACACAAGCATGTCACCATACCTGCCTGAAAACAAGGTATGCTAGATATTCTCAGTTTTGTTGTATAATTCACTCCTAGGGCCACAAGCTTACCTCTGGGGTGAAAACACATCTATTATGGAAAGCATGAGAATTTTGTTGTATTTTGGGAGTAAACTTAATGAACCTTGCTTACAAATTAAATGCCGACAAGCAGGTGTGTGTTCTCATTCATCTCTAATGTCATTGTTTTAGCACTGAGTTCCATGTAATATTGAGTGATATAAGATTTATAGTCATGTGACAGAGCAGAGAAGCCCTGTTGTACAAATGTGGACACTGCATCTACTTCAAGGTCACACAGAAAGTCTGTGACAAAGCAGGAAGCTGGATCCAGATCTTTCATGTCCTACACAATCCCCTACACCTGGAAGATCTTTTCTTTCTGTGGAAATTTGGTCTTACAGATTTTAGACTTAAAGCAGGTAGAGTTTATCCTCCTGTACCATTACTAATTAAATAATGTTCTCATTTAATAATGTTGGCAGAGATGTACAAGCTTATAAGTCTAAGGGACTCAGATGTCTTGTTTCTATTCTTTTTAATGGGAAATAAGCTATTTTAACCAATATATTGTGGATGTATCTGTGTAATGGTCATGTATGTGTCAGTTGGTCTCAGATTCTTTTGACGTGTTTAGTTCAGTGCTATTGTTTAAAAGAAAATTTATAGATTACATTATGCTTATGGAATTTATCAACTACTTATTATAGTAACTATTTGCTTTTGATCAGATTCCTTCAGTGTAGCTTGAAAAGTGAATTGATATTTAATTTAAGTAAATAAATTAAATATTTTGTGGGTGGCAAAACAAAAATAAATGCTAAGAGCAGAGATAAAAGAGTGAGAAAGTCTTCAAATGCATTCAGATTTTGCTTTAGATATTTATCCACAGTCATTGATTCCATCCTGGTCTTTTGGCTTGGAAATTCCTTTTGTTTGCTAAGCATACATGAAGCATCTCCTCTGAGGTACTGCAACCTGCTTACTCTTCCAGTACACTTCAGACAAGCTGAGTTTATAATTGGTGCCTTCGGCTTCCTCCAGATTTTGAAATACGTTGTAGGGAAAAAAATTACTATGTTAATTCCAGATGCTCTAGGCCAAGACTGGCCACTAGATTGTTGCATCACCCTTTGGTGCTACCCTCTTATTTACTCACCTGGGTAAAAGGCAAAGCTTATTACCTTGGATGCGGGACCATGCTGACAGCCTTGGTGTGGCTGTGCACTGTGGAGGAACCAGAAAGCTCAGTGATATTTCATATCAGCAGAAAGTTCCATCCCATCAGATCTGTGTTTCACATTTTTTGTTTAACATGTTGTCAAGGAAAAGAAACAAAATTTACTGCAGGAGGACAAGGGAAGGGCTGAAGCTAGTGTGTCAAGTCAAGACAAAAATTTTGACATGCAGAAAAGTGAATAATTTGTCAGACCTGTCCTGCGACTGCTATCTGGATGGAGATATTTTCTTCCTATCCACTGTGAATTGTGGTCACAATTCATCTTGATTACAGTAGAGCTGCACCAGCCAGTAGAGAATCTCTGTGTGCACCCCCACCAATATCAAACACCTTGTAGGAGGGGCAGGTGATGGGTGGAGGGAGGAAGAACATCTGAGTGTGGGAAATGGCACTGAAAAGGGCCATGGTGACAATAGTCAGTGCCATTAGAGCACATCAGCTGAGCTGCTGGAGGTTCCACAGCACCTGACATTTTCTTAGACCATATGCATAAATCTTCTGTGAGTTAAGTTTTCTTCATTTTCTCTTTACCTTGTTCCAATTTCTCACTCTTGCATGCCTCAGAAAATGTCCAAAGTGGGCATTCTGGAAAACGATGCAGGAGATAAGCTTGGATAAAGTCTTCACCTAACATGGTGTTACTCCTCTGTATCACAAATGAGTGAACTGAAGAAATTATAGAAATTGTTTTCAAACAAAAAAGTAGGGGAAATATGTCATGTGAAGAAGGACAAAAAGTCTGGGTGATCATCCACTTGACAGAACATTTTAAAAAACTGCCAAGAACAAAACCCTCAATTAAAAATAGAATAAAGATCAGTTAAAAACCAGTGCTAGCAAAGTCCTAACTAAGACAGATATATGAAAACCAGAGAGAACAGTATATTTTAAGGTGCTGTGTAAGTCACGTAGCTCTAAAAAAATAAGGCAAATGGAGTGAAATGCCTAGTTTTATTTGACAGTATTAGCCAAGTAAGCATTTCACAGCTTTGATGGAAGAAAAACCATCAACCAGTAATATCAAACTACAAAGTAGGTATGAATGGCACAGTGAGTCCCCCACTGGAGTAAAGTTACTACACATTAGTAGTGAAGAGCTCACACTATCAGGAGGAATCCACAATTCCCAGTCTAAACAGAAAGAATGAAAATGTACAGCTGTTCTAACCATTGCTGGGTTTGGACAGGGATTGTGAAAAGCTGAAGAAAACCAAAGAGATTACAAAGGCAAAAAAACATGATAAGGTGTGATATAAAGAGGAGATGTTTTGACCATGTGAATGTATGCTCCACAAATATAACCACAGGAAAAACTATTAAAAATGAGAATATTGTTTGGACATTTATTATAATTTAAAAATCAAAAATATAAAGGACCCAGTATGGAAATACTTAATGTCAAAATCAAAGATTCCACAAAGCTGAGGAAATTTGCTGGAACAAACCTTAAAGGAGTAGATCAGGTAATGGGAAAAAAAAAAACCAAGCTAAAAATGAAAACAAGACCCATGCAACTATATTAGTACTTGTTAAAAAAATCAGTTAAAATGTTAAAAAAATCCTACAAGCTGGCATAGTAACACAGCTAATCGCAGAGGTTTATTGCAAATAAATAAGCCTCCAGAAAGTGGAACTCATGTCCAAACAAGGGAAAGAGAAAACATAAGCACAAGGAAAGATCCCTTGAATTATGTGATAGGCACTGAGATGGGTTTAGCTCTGCAGGTAGCTGAGGCTGGGACATACTGATGAAAATCGTCCCCCGAGATCTTCCCTTTTGTCCTCTTTCCCTGTCGCTAGTGCTTTCAGATGTGTGATGTTGAGCTTGGTAGGCTGTTACTGTGCCCTGGCATGGGCATTTTCACCTATGTTAAGAGAAAGCTCACATTGCTTTCTCACGTCCTCCTCACCACTGCAGTGTGCTGGAAGTTTTCTGAGTGAGAGGGCACTGCTGGGTGCATTTTGGATATTTGAAGGTCATATGGCCCCTGAGCCGAGTTTAGTGTTTGTTTGCTTGTTTCTGTTAACAGTGCTATTTCAGTTGCTTGGGTTTGTTTAGTCAGTCTGTGTGTCCTTGTTCATACCCAAATAGTTAATCAAACAAGGTGAAACTGTAGGGGCTTCTTGTAACTGCAGCCTGAAGGGGAAGCAGTTGCCTTGCCCAGCTCTGAGGTGAAGTTAATTAGTGTAAATGTAGTTATAAAAAGACACACAAGGGAAATGTTGAGAAAAATGCAACATCTGTCCCTCCCTGCCTCTGCACATCACAGCAGTTCCCCTTGGTACAAGGCCAGTGACAAAGCACAGCTGGGACCCATGTCCAACAGTGCAGAAGATGATGCTGCGCTGCTCCTGGACAGCTGGTTAGCATCTCTTCTGCACTGCTGGATCTACACAAGATAACATTGTTTTTCTTCAGTAAAGCCAGGTTTTAATCTTTTGAGTCTGTTGTGTTTTCAGGGCTTTGATTTTTGATTGTGGATTTTTTTTTTTGGTTTTTTTTGTTGGTTTTGGTTGGGCTTTTTTTTGTTACTTCAAACCATTTAGCTACTAGGCTTTTTCAAGGTCATAAAATGTTTGCCTTGAGAAATAAAGGAGAATGTTTTTTCTTTTGAGTGCTAGTGTGAATCACTGACAAATAGCAAAGAAAATAGCCTTCATTAATCATAGTCCTTGTGGAAAGCAAATATTGAGCACATGTGTTATGTCAGATCTGCTTTCAGACAAGGCTGATGTGGAAGCCTTCCTTGTTGCACCATGCAGTAGTGCTTGCTCTGCCCTATGGAGGCTGATTTCATTAGCTAAACACCAAGATTCATTTGGCATGTAATTACCCCTTTGCTTCCATCCATGCAGTTTCTTAGACAGGTGGATACAAGTTGGCAACCATGAAGAACAAGTTGAAAACTGGAGAGAATGTGTCAGTTTAGTAATTTCCCCCTCACTCCCAGTAACAGGAGGTACATCTCACATTTTTCAGAATCATTTCATCAATAAGATTTGTATTTTTGAAAGTGGATTTAGAAGATAATTAATCCATTAAGTAGAAATATGTCAATATTTGTAATACTGGAAGGGCAACTTACATGTTTTGTATCTGAAGTCTTGTGTTTCAAATTTTCTTTCTTGCCACTCATTTCATGAAAATTCTGTTACAGAAGTCTAGAGATACTGAACTATGACAATTGTTGGAGGACTTCATTATATACTGAGCTAGTGAAGCAAAGGCAGTATGTGATTAGGAAAACTGCTAAAGAAAAATAATGTTAGCTGTTTGCTCTTTATAATCAAATGTCTTTGGAGCATATTTTAGTCCCTGTGTAGAGATTTTTAAAGGGTTAGTAAGGGAATATTTATTACCCAGCAGACTTCAGTATTTTAGTGTAATGAAACAAAAATCAAGGTCTCAATCTAAAAAAATTGAAAGAAATATTTTTTCTGTATCCTATGGCATTCAAGAAATGTCACTTGACAAAATATGTCGTGGTTTGGTTTGTCTAACAATAGGAAATAAAATCATCTGTATCAGGGAAAATGATACGGTGTCTGGCTCTTTAACAACTGGTGCAAATAAAAGGGAATCAAAAGAACGTTTCAAGTGTCAGCAGTTCATGATAGGGTGTGATCTCAATCACCAGTATTTTGCAATGCCTCTAGACATTGCATAAAGTGAAAAAACCCCTCAATGAGATCTTACATATAATTTCTGAAGACAAAAGAGCTATAGAAAGCATGAGAGGTTTCCTACAGCAACCCAGAAGGAGAGTAGTAACATGGTCTCAGTCCTGCAGCAGTGCCATTGGGTCGGTGACCTGACCAACACCCTGATCCACTCCTCTCTGGTGGCCCCCAGCGCCCCAGCCCAGGAGGCAAGCCATAGCCCTGCCCTGACATAAGCCCTGTGTTCCCATTGAGTCTAGCTTTCAAACCATGAAATCTGTCTTTCTATAGATACGCATATATATTGTTTGTATGTATGTATATGTATATATTCAGATATAATCCTTGTCAGCAGTTTCCAGTGCTTATCTTACAGAGACGAAGAAAAAATATAAGCAATTCCTTCAGAAATGTTTTTCATGTAAATCCCAACGTGTCCCACTTTGTAATGGTTTTTCCATAAGTGTTTGGTAGCTGAACTCCTGTTAGTCTGGCTTTTGGAGTTACTGTTGAAATAGAATTCCATAGAAGGAGTGGTTTTTACAGGATTTGGTTTTTTTCACATGTAAAAATTTTTGAAGAATGGAAGAAGAAGAGGTGAACCATCTAAACTAACCCTGAACTGGTTTACATTAATTGAATTTACTTAGGTGTCTAAATCATTTAGGTACTGATTTATAGGCATTCCATGCATTTTAGAAAAGTTGATGTAGTTGGGCTACTCTGTAACATTGCTAAATAAAAATCTACAGCAGCCTAAGACTGAATTCAGTCCTTCCTGATGTCAGTAGAGTCCTGGTACTTGGAGCTGTACTGAGTCTCCAGACCCAGTCCTGTTGCAAGGAGCTAAGGATTCATCCCTTTTACCTCCAGCACTCAAACCATGGGTGCCTGAGTCAATAGTCTGGTTGTCTCCAGCTCCACCCCATAGCCAGGAAAAATGGGCTCAGTGGGATTGAGCACAGCCTTAGGTAACTTGTCCTTCTCCGCTGACTGCAGAAGGAGTTCAAGACTCAGGTAGGCACCTTTGTTCAGCAGTATGGACCTCTGACAGAGCCCCTGCATGGCATGAGCAGGGACCTGTGAAGTCATCTCTCAGTGCAGCATCACCAAATATAGTTCTCAAAAGCTTAAAAGCAGCATGCCTGATTTAACCATAGGGAAGAGGAAGGAAAGACAAAGCAGATTTTGTTGTCCTGCTCCACATTTACTGCAATAGTTCAAGCAACCTCTCAATTTTCTCATCCTCTGAGGCAGCAAGGTCAGTTATCGACATAGCCAAATTCAGGCACAAAGCTTTGGGAACAGCATCTTTAGTTGTGCCAAAAGAAATGGGAGGTCAGTTTTTCTCAGTAGGTATCCATCATCTAATGTGCTACAATGTCGTACTTAAGTGCCCAGTAGCAAACAAATTGTGTTCCAAAGAAACTTAGCCAGGTGTCAGAAGACAGCAAAAGAAATATTTATGGCTTGGTTTGTTGTTTTTGTTTTGTTTTGTTTTGTTTTAATTTTAAATTGTCCTTAGCTTCTGAAGAAAAAGTTTGCAGCTAGTGACACAAAGTTCCTTCCCAAGAGCTACAGCATTATACCAGTACAGCAATAAAAGTGGTGGCATACAAACAATATGCCACTTCTTGGAATCTGTCATAGTTGGTCTCCTTGAAACCATGACAATTAATATAAAAATTAATTATCACATTATCTACAGAATAAGTAGGGAATACATTGTTATTTTCATCACAATATGTTACTTGTGGATTGTATTTTGTACGTATTATTTGTTTATTTTCTTTGTACGTATTGTTTTGTCTGAACTTAAGCATATGCTTATCTGCAAGTCATACCTTAAAATATAGCATTTGACTACAATGATTGGTTTGGTGAAATAGACATGAGATAAGGCACTGGTTTTGGTCCACCTTTTGTACAATAAGCAAACTGTGAACCATCTTTTTCCTAAATTCTTGAAATCTCAATCAGGTTGAACTCTGTTCTGTTGATAGCTTCATATAGATGAGATAGATTTTGTAATTCATCTGCCTTTAAGATAAAATTCCAGTTTCAAACAAGTAACTCAAAATATGTTGAATTCTAAACAGGAGAATAGTTCTGTTAAATAGTCTTCACAGGCACAGAAACAGATAATAAGTTTTCACCATATCATGTGGAAAATTAGAACAGAGTTACAGACATTGTGGTAATGTCATGCCTAAGGCAAAAAATGCTGAAATGCATCCTCATGTATATATGAATGGTCTCTGGTAAGATGAGTGACCTTATAGCCTGGTCATTTTTTTAGTGCTTTATTTGTATCAGGAGTGTAATAGTCAAGCCTTATATTGTGTGATCAGCTTAGGAAATTAGATAGTTAGTAGGGTATTTTTATAGATCAAAGCATATATTGGCAATGGAAATAGTACTTTCTTCTCAGTTACTGCTCAAAAGTCACACTACACATGTACCACATAAGCAGGACACCCTCTCCGTGTTGTCACTAGTCATGGCATTTCTGAAAGCTCCCTGTCCCAGCTGATGCTGTACTTTAAATACTGAGAGTACAGCCAGGTCCTCTATCCCCTGAGGTGTTTGACTTTGATTCACTGACACAGAATCTGAAATCAAATTGATTTTTTGGGGTCAGTTTTGTTTTGTCTGAGTAGCTCACTAATGGTGGCTGCATTATTGGGAAGGGAGCAGAAGCTTCTGGCACTGGCCATCTGAGAGTTTGCTGACAGGAACGAAAAGGTAGCTCAGAGCCTGCTGAAATGCTGGTGGGATAGTCAGCAAATCACTTTTGAGTGCTTTGAGGAGGGGCCAAGTGTTTCATATTTACATCGTATTCATCTGTGGAGAATTAATCTGGTACTCCAGAAGGATGGAAACTGCTTAAGAATCTGTTACACTGGGTCCCAAACTGCCAATATGGTGGATGTCACGCTTCCAGGAATGAAAGCACATGTGCTCATTTTTAATTCAGTCTCTAAATATGTCTTCTGCTGTGAGAATAATTTGGTAGTCTGCATAAACTTTTCTGTTGCTGTCTCTGTTGAAAAACATAGAGGCAAACAGTGTTCTGTATTTTTCTCAAGTGAATCACTTTCATGTAACTTTGTTTTATTAGCCGTGAGATAGTTCAGATCAGATGTAGCCTCAGGACTTAACACTCGTATATGGAACTGGCAGTGTAAGGCACGTGAAAGAAAGGGTTTCACTCCAACTAAAAACCTTGGTCTGCTTCTCTTGTTGACATCTAACCTGAGGAAAAAAATACTGGGATAGGGGAAACAACAGAATGGTGGACCGAGATCAAAGGATATCTAACAGAAGGAAAGAATGACAATTGGTTTGACACGAGAAGAATCCCAGGAATTGTATGTTTTTCTAATTCTAGGCAAAACCTGCAATTTACTACATTTTGCAAGTTGTCTTGTTCATGGTTGTTCTGACTAGATCAGGACTGGCCACTGAACTCAAGCATACTGTTCTGACTATGCACAGTAAAAGAGGGATGCAAGGCACTGAGGCACTGAATCAGAGATATACTTTTAGTTGTGAATTAACATTCCCATTGTGGCTAAAACAGTTAAGCTAGATTTTGACTTGAACAGAAATGAAGCCAATTCAAGTCCAAACTGTTAAATGGAAGAAAATGCCACGGTTTTGTGCAAGAAAAACTAATTAGTCCTTGCCTTGTTAATTTTACTGAAAAGCTGTTGTCATGAGCTTAGACATGAACACACATGTAGATGTGTACAGAAATGATGCACAGCTGTTTTCTTACCTACTTAGTTAATAGTTTAATGTGAAAAAAAAGAGTAGCCACTGTAATCTGGTGTACTGTGGGTTTACATTGACTAAAAATAATGGAGAAATTATATAGAATAAGGAGAAATTAGGGCTTTACTAATCCAAAATTGGCCTCATAATGGAGTCTTGCTGTATTCTGGCTTTTAGATGAATGGTTTCTATTTATATTCTCTCTGGGATAATAGTTACTTTTCCTTTTGTAACATGTGATCCAGCATCTCAGGAATTTCTGAAAACTTTCTTACCTCTTTGAAATACTCTTTTAAGAATTTAGCACAGATGTTTCAGCAAATGAAAAGAGTGAGCAGTTTTCATTAGGCTCATGAGTTACTCTTAGGCTGTTTAAGGGATACTTTCATCATCATGGATTTGTGTCACAGTCCAAACCATCACGCTTAGGATAGATGTGAAACATAGGATATGAGGTTTACAGATAGACAGACATGTCAGGTGAGAGAGAAAGTGCTTTAATTTTTCAGGTTGAGGGGAAATAGGCATCTGAAGGAACAGGCAATATTTCGCATTATAATTTAATACTGCTTTACGCCAATTTTTATAACATGAGCTTACTGTAAGAGCTCAGTTCTGGAAAGATATAGTGCAGCTGAGAGCAATGAGGTAGGACCTAAGTAAAATAACAGTGGTGCTGGGTTTGGATTAGGTATTTACGTCCTGCCTTTCTGAATTTACAGCCTATTAGAGATAGTATGCAATATGCTACAGTATGGAAAGCTGCCATAGAAAGACAGCTCTGAGGGCTAGAACTGGAAATTGTCATTGCCTGACAAATCCCTAAAACTAATTTACCGAGAACTGGTGTTACTTACTGGGACTTGCTTCTGCTTCCCCCCCCACCCCATACAGTTTGCTAATTGTAGACTGCAAAGGATATGGGCTCTGAGTTTACTTAAAAAAAAATTATCAACTCGGTGAAGCAAAAGTTGTAGCAGAAGTTCAGGAAAATAAAAAAATCTATTCAGAGCTGTTACACTTGGCAGTGTTTAGTTATCTGTTAAGTAGCTGGCCATCTGAAAGATAACTAAGAGGAGCTAAAGCAGCACCCACTCATAGCTGAAGTGTGCAATGCAAACTGGAGTGCCGGAGCTTACCATCACAGCGTGTTTCATAGCCCATCAGTGACGTCCGATAAGCAGTCACACGTCTGTGTCAGCTAATACTATTACAAGACTCCAGAGTGGTTAAACAGCAGGCTGCCAGATACATTAAGTACCCATATGGTATGCTTGGTTACTTGTCCTTCCTCTCCCCTCCACTTTTGCTTTCCAGCACCTATGCTTTAAGCAAGTTGATTAAAAAAAAAAGAGTAAAATGCTACAATCTGAATTTTCAATGCTGTTACGTTTATTCATAATAGTCCTCAGCTTTTCCCTGTGTATGCAGAGATTATAGATTTAAACTCCCACAGCATTCCCAGGATAATGACAGAAACTCAGAGCGTAAGTGTGGACTATCTAATTTTAGTCAGGTGGCAGTAAATTTTCCTGTTTACATTCAGCATGTCATCTTTCTTTGAGGAGAAAACAAAACAACTAAATATACTGCTAACAATAACCTTTTTGCTAAAGCAGAACATCAACTGTTACTTAAAGAAGTTTTCATTTTCTTTAACTTCAGTTTTTCTCCACAAGTATAAATGTGCGGTTATATATTGTGCATCTAGAACAAAGATATGTCCAGGCAAAAGGTCTGAAAAAATTATTTCTTGTATTTTCTCCCTGTACCAATCAATCTCAATCACATACTGTAAAATAATACTTGTCATTGGTAGACCATTGACTTTGCTACCATGTTAACATATATATTTATTCCTGTTAATTTTTCTTCACCTGAGAATGGGCAGCAACAGAGGCTGGGAATGCAGCAACAGCTCTCAGCAAATCCTGCTGTAATCGTCTTTCCAGATGAAAAAGAAGTGGCTGTCAAAAGCAAGACAAACACATTTGTATTCATCATAGCAAGTTTTATCCCAGGTATAAGTATGCAAATCTATCAAAAATTATGCCTGAGAAATATGTGTCACTTGTGGTGCCAGGTCTGTTTCTGTACATTTTTAGGTTGCATCATTTTGGAGTAATTTTACAAGAACTATGTAACTAAAAGTGATAGCTGCCATCTGCATTCATACCTTACACCATAGGCATCAGTGAACTGCTCACAGAATAGAATAAAAAAGTAAGTAAACCTAGTCCTTTATGTCTATCAGAATGGAAAGGATGTTTAAAACAGATCATGTAGTTATCTTTGAAAAGGGATTCTTTTTTAGACCAACTGAAGGATTATGATGTATTTTAGAGAGATTTTGGGGTACAGTGAATATCTGAAAGATAAGGTGATTTCCTTGCTGTATTAAGCTGAGCAGAGGACTCAGAAGACATGAACACTATAAGTGGCTGTAATCTGCTTTGATGGGTTTAGAAAGTCAATAGACAAAAATAATACAAGAGGTCCTTAAACAGCAGTGTGCAAGGTTTGGTGTCATCAAGATGTCTGATGCCATGTGCTGGATGTCCTGAAGTATTCACTGAACCTAGGTCATGAAACCCAAGGCAGGATATTGACAACGGAGTAAAGCTTGTAAGATCTGTGTGGAGAGGCTTAGACACACTATGAGATTATGTTTGTCAGTTGAAAGAGCAATGTCACACAAGCAAAACTGAACATTTTGAAGCAGTATAGTAATTTCTCAGACTCTTGAAATGGAATATTGAATACTGTGCTAACTTCTTCATCCTACAGAATATTTTTAAGACAGTTTCAGAATACCTTTAAATTCTGTACTTGAAACTGAGAAGGAAATTTTTTCAGAAAAGACAATTTCTGCAGATTTTTGTCCGGTTGGTGCTTTCCAGTAAGTAACATAAGCACAAATAAAATATCACAAAGAATATCAAACTTTGATTATTTTCAAATTATTACATTTCCTCCTGTGGTTAAGTATCTCAAGATAAGTGGAGGATGATTTGGCTCTGATCTTGTCAACTATGATTAAGATTTCTAAGCAGATGTATTTAATGTGCATTTTGACACAAGCTCTGTGTACAAAAGGCAAAGTCTTCATGTCTTCCCTTTTTTCAGTCACAGAACAAACAGCAAGTACTGGACAAGTGATGTTCAGAAGGTGCCATCTCATGAACCAGCACTTAAGTACGGCATAGAACAAGTGACCATCCATTTGAGTGTCTTTGGAAAGCTGCCAGCTCAACAGAAGTTTCACATTTTTACTCTGGTGACATAGCTATTTATGAATCAGGACATGTTAAGATCACAGGAAAGTGCAGTTCTCTATACATAGAGACCACAGAGCTTTTTCCTGTATTGAAGAAAAGTGTGTATAGGGAAACAACACAGGAAAGTTAAGAAGTGAAAGCCCAGGGCTGAAACCAGTTCTTCCACAGATTGTAGGACTATGTCAAGGTCAGATCCAAACACATCATTACTGAATGCCCTATTAATTGCAATAGGTTTTAATGTTTTCGGTTTGGGGTTTTTTGGCAGTCAATCATCAACTGGAAATTAAAATTTTTTCTATTTCTATGAGAGCAAGTTACTCAGCAGCTATCGGGAGCTCAGAGACTTGCGTGACAAAAGCCGTGTGAGTAGATAGTAAGTAGATAAATTACACATCAATGTTGCAAGGAGGAGGAACAGGTGACTGAGGTTTTTCTGTCCCTGTCATTTTACCTGCTTGCTTGAGATTAGTTATATTACTACACTTAGTCCAGTGTAGATACTTTTTCATAATTTTTCTATGTGTGTATTGAAGACTTCTACATTGAAGCAGGCATAATAGGATGAATACTAAATATGAAAGAAGGAAACATAGGGTACAGTGAAGCTAATCACAAACTTGGGCAGAACAGAATAATAATTAAGAAACTTTATAAGCAGAAAGTGAGAAGGGTAGCAAGTTTTAAAGTTGATTTTAAACTACTAGATGAAAATTAAATTACAGAACACAGTCTGAGGGTTTCCCCTCTTTGCCTGTGTATCCCTACAGCATAGCTGTCCTGAAAGAAGTTAGTGGAAATCTCTGAGTAGGAACTTGAAGGTATTTTTTGATACATTGCAATGAATTAGTCTTGCCTCTCTGTTTTCCTATTCTTTTTAATGAAACCAAAAATTCATAGAGGCCTCCTTGCAACAGAAACAAAGTCTGTGATGCTAATACAAAACTCATATCCATTATTTTTACTTACAAAGACGGTTTTTGAGAATCTAGACCTGCTGCTCTGTGGCATGGCTGGAAGCTGGCACTAGGGTTGCTGACCTAAGGATGCTAATCTCAGAGTAGAAAAAAACCTACCCTTTCTTTCCATCACTTCAATGGGGTGAACCATTTGATAGTAGCATCATTTCTTGACCTATGATGGTGTATGACACTTCAGAGGCTGGTGGCAGTTAGTGTGATTTGAGAAATATTCTCCAAGCTTTTCTCAGTTGCTCAGGGCAGTGTCTTAGGGAAAAGGCTAGCCTGTGTTCGTGGAAATGCATTTTTTCTAAACCCATCCAGAACTGCCTTTTACTTCCTTGGTTCTTGTTCAGAGTTACTGTTGCTTTGTGGGCAATGAAGATATACCAAAGGCAAAAAGTGATGAATTTAGGATCTCTATCCACCTATTGAATTTGCTCTCATGGGGTACATCTTGGTCAGGCTGCATAGCTGTTAACTGATCTAGAAAAATATTTGCCTGCATATTTTCATCTCTGAGAAATACACTGCAAATGAAAATCACTCCCTGCTGTGACCCAAACTGTATGATTCAAATCCTCCACCAGGAAACAGACGTGAATACCTAAATTTTACTCTTAACATTTATGTATTTTGTGTATAAATTCTGCTGCAGCGATGCTCCTCTTCTCTGAATTAAGCAGTATTTTAGGCTTCTAAAGCACTCTTTCACAAGCACCACAGATGTTATGCATGTTAGTTTTTGTTTACCCGCTCTAAATGACAGATTAGCATTTAAATGCTTTTGTCGCAGTTATATCTGTTTCGGATGTCAAACCAAACAAGCCATTATGTCTCCCTCAAAATAACACTCGCTGTTGTTGGAAATTATTTCCTGCCATTTCCCCACTCTACAGGAGTCGCTGAGCAGGGAACATTTCACAGTACATATTGAATTCTAAAGTTCTTCTGAAATCTATCATTCATGGCAAATTAGGTCCAGCACGCACTGAGAAGGCAGTTGCATTCACCGAGGAGTCATGGAGGGATACTCCAAGTCAAAGGGGTTTGTCAGTATAGTTTTTCCCTACTTCTTTTTTCCTTTTTATCCTGCCTCCTGATGCTTCATTTTTCCTGTTTCTTCAGATTGTATTGTCCTCCACCAGTCCAGTTCCTCGTCTTTCCCCCAGCACTGCAAGTGCTCCTCTTTCTCCAAGAATTTCCATACCCTTCTGTTTTTTCCTCCCAACTCTATTCTGAGTTTACTCTTTGCATAGTTTGTCATTTATATCTCATGCCCTATCTCTGTCTAACATGTTTTCCTCCTGACTCTACAGCATCTCTATCAGATCAGTTGATACAGTCCAAGATTATACAGTCTTCTGAGTTCTAGACTTTCCCCCAGTGTAGAGGAGAGATTGAGTTGACTGTCTGAGGGTGACAGGTGTCCTCCGAAGGATCCCTGTTATCTCCATTATGAAAGTACATGAATAGTCTGAACTTGCTGGCTATCTTTACGTGCAAGAGGCAATCACACAAATTTCTCTGAGTACCTTGTACTCAGCACAAGTAATTCTTGATCATTTTTACTTTTGCATGAAGGAAGTTGCTATCTTAATGCAGCCATTCCTCTGGCAGCAGCATGCGATTTTAAATCAACTACATGACATTTTTAATCAGTTCACAGCACTTTAGATCAAACCTCCAGCAGGACTTTGAGAAATACTTGCTTAAAAAGAGAGTGGGCTGGAGATGTGCTTTTAAAATTGGGAACAGCCACAGCACTGTGAAAAAGCCTTTTCACAAGCAGCACCTCATCACAGAGACCTGTGTAAGATCTGATTGTGGTTCTGGTCCCCGTGAGCATGTTGGCTATCTAACATAATGTAAGTTTGAAGGACCTATATAAATATCTAAGTGACATCAAAGTTGAAACTGTGCCAGCTGTGTTCAAGGCCAGGTTGGTTTAGTGAAAGGTGTCACTTCCACAGCAACAGGGTTGGAATTAGGTGGTCTTTAAGGTCCCTTCCAACCTAAACCATTCTGTGATTCTATGATTGATTTGGCTCCAAGCAAGGTAGTGTTGTGCATTTCTCATGTTTAACTGTCTTCAGAAAAAGCTTTCATAATCAGAAAGAGCCAGACAAAACACTTTATAAATGCACAGTATTACATTAACATTAGATACAAATAGCACATTTTTATTAATTAAAGATTTATATACCATCCTAAGCTCATTTTTAAATGCAGTTGCCCTCATTCATTGGTAGGTGCTATTCAATGCTCAGTGCAAAGCCCCAGTCTCTCAAACAGGTGCAAGTTTGCTGAGTTGTTTCAGTTTTTCCAAACCTTGCTCAGGTTTGACTTTGCAAGCAAACTGCTGTAGCTGGAGAGCATTCAATAGACCATCACTGCATTGCATCTGATCCCTGCATCCCCCAGGGAGAGGCTGTGCTTAATGCAGTGGGTTCAGCGTCACCACTGGCCACTTCTGCCCTTGGCTGGGATGCCTGTCAGTCCTCTGTGAATGAGGGGGTGCTGCAGCACACCCGAACAAGTCAATTCCAGCATATGGGCAAGATGGAGGATGCCACACATAAAAGAGTAATGACAGTGCCAGCCCAGTTGTGGCACAATGCATTAGACACTCTGCTTTGACTGACTAAAAGTGTTTCTGATGACTGCGACTTCCCTCTAAGGAGTGGCAAGCACACATGTCCTCCAGACACAGGGTTTCCTCACTTCCTCTCTATCCCTTCTTGCACTGAGTAAAAGCGTATTTTTGTTGAAATCTGTCATGTTTTTCAGAGTGAGATGTTTTAAATCCCACTGATGGTAATGGAGAATTAAGAGATCCAGCTGATCCCACTCTACCAGCTAGTAACAGCCCACCCAGCAACTGTGAATATGCAACAGTCCCAGAAGCAATCCCAGAAAAGAGCCCTGCTTTGCAAAAATGTAGCAGCAGGATGATGGGCTTGCAAGAACCCAGACCTTTTGCCTTGTTTTAAAATACTTTAATCTGTTTAAGTCTCATATAATAATGAAAAATATGTAAAGACATGCTCTGTGCCTGACAGGCTTTAGGCTGTGACCCGTGTGTAGATTTTCAGGAAGAAATTTAAGTTGTTTTTGGCTTTGAAGAAACATCGATAGGTTCCTGCTCTTAAGCAGATGTATTTACTGTCTGCTTCATATGTAAATGTACATAAATTATTGATATGACAGGTCACAATCTGAAGTAATTAGACTTTTTAATATCATATATTAGAAGCTTTAGGGGTGAAAAATCCCAACTTGCTGAGGAGAAATCAGCCAACATAAGAGAAAAATAGCATCATTGCCTGCATGTTGCCAGCTCTTGCCCAAGCTCACAGTCCTCATATTTGTGTGATGACTAAAGCATTGCAGAGTCTTCAAGCATAGTATAGTGAGAGATGTAGCCTGTCAGGTATACATACTTTATTAGAGATTAGAAGAATCCTAGCCAAATATGCAATAGCTTTTCTTTGGTCAGAAAAGCAGTATGAAAAATGCACACCCATAGGAATGCCTGTATATATAAAAATATAAAAAATCCATATATTATATTTTTAAATATTTATAAATTTAGAATATATCAATATTTAATCTTGAAATGCATTTTTGTCTTTACGAAAGAGACAACAAATCCAACACACACACAGATAGAAATACTCATTATTTCTGCTTCGGGATTGATGCAGCAGGCCTAGAGCATTCATTTTAGGGGCAAAGTAGGGCAATTTCCTGCCTAGAGCGCCTAGAACACTGAGACTTTAGCAAGAACCTGTCCCAGAGATCCCTTAAGCTTACCAGCAGCTCCCCAGTTCATCCTGGGAAGTCTTTGGGTACCTTCCTGGGGTCCTCAGTATGGGCAAAGTTGCAGCACAGTATTACCCCAGGAGTTTTCCTTAGTTAGGCAGTTTCTTTGATAACATGATTTACATTATGTTACAAGCCTAATGATTTAATTAAATGCCCACTGCTTGCAGCACTCACGGTGTAAACAAGGTGACCTGGACCCTGAATCCCATCACTGCCAGTTACGGTGTTGAGGCAAGACAGATGTGTTTCAGGCTTTGCAGTACCCAGTTGAAGGCACCTCAGTGCAGGCTGAGGCCATCTAGCCCCTTTCTGACAATGGGTTTTCTGAATGCATTGTTATGATCAGGTTCTTCAAAATTATTAGAGAGATACCTGTTCCTGAATTAAGGTGCAAAGGAGATCTTATGCCAAAGTCAATAGCACTGATTTTTATTTAACAGTAAGTGTCAGGTAGAGAGAGACAGAAAGACATTGGAAAAGGAAGGAAAGGGAGAGAGAGTGATGGAGAGGCAAATTAAGTAGAAAAAAAATCACCACTCCGTGGACACTGACTATGGCCCATTAATTTTTTGAGGTCTTCTTGGTTATTAGAGTCCTAGTCCTTCTGAAGTGATGGTTGCAGACTGGATCCAGCAAGAGAAGCCCAGAGTGGTGAGGGAAGACTGTGGTGGTGAAGGAAGTCCTGTGTGGTGAAGGAAGAAGTCCATGGTGGTAAGGGAAGTCCCATGTGGTGAGGGAAGAAATCAGTTGGTGAGGGAAGTTCAGGGTGGTGAGGGAAGACCTTGTATTGAGTGAAGTTTGTGCTGTCTTTTATTAAGCTTAGGCTAAGTGGGAACACCCCCGACACCCCCTGGGGCAGGGAGTTTTACAGTGCTAGATCAGGGGACATTTCATGAGTCTTTGACACCTTCTGAGGCCTTATAGCTGCCTACAGTGTCCATTGTGGCCCGTAAGCAGAGATGAGTATCTTCAGGCTATGTGTGAGTTGTCCCAATGCTTCCCTGGAAAGGAGTTATCACAGCTGAGTCATTTGTTTCAGGACAAAGAAACACTACCCCACCTTGCAGGATTTGCCTCTTTGCTTACAGAAATTGCAGCCTGAGCTGTTGGCTGTGCAGGCCCTCAGCACCTGGGCAGTTACTTGGCACATCATTAGTTTGAATCTGGTTGTCTGAGCCATTAGCATTCCAGACTTTCACACCTGTGGATGCATTCTTCTCATGAGTGGATGCATTCTTCTCACTGGACAATAATGCCATTCTCATCTGACCTCAAATTCCTCTCACAGTCCAAATTAGTAGACATGTCTGGGGAGGGGTTGGCTTTGGTAAGCAGTTGCTTCTTTGCATAGTTTGCTCCAGGGAACAAAAGTCTTCCAGTGATTTTAACAGAGTTTAAGCCATAAACCATTTCAATGTCTCACATGCATGGACTTCAGAAACTTCCTGAAGGGGGGTAAAGCTCCATCTTCACCACTAGCAAACTGTAATATTACAGCAAAATTAAATTTGCAAATTTTAAATATAATTCACATAGAAAGATTTCAGAGTTTACAACCAGTCTAGTAAATAATGCTGTAAAAGTGAAGGATATGTTTTAGGACAGTAATTGCATAATGCCCATAAAAATTTGCAATTTACAGCATTTCTAAGTGCTACATACTTCTCTAGTCATAACTGAAATATCTCTTCAGTAACTATCAACTCAATTCTCTTGCTAAACTAAAACTCTATCAAGTCTTTTCTGTCTCCCTTAGCCACTTTTCAACCCTGCCTTGCAAATGTGCTCATTTTCTCTTCATATGCCACAGATGACTGCAATCCAATTTGGAAGGATATTTTCTATTAGGGAAAAAATAATCCAATATACATTTATAAAAGGTCAGCAACCCGAGTGTATTTTTAAGCGTAATCAAACCAAACCAAACATATACATGTACTTATATTTCATTTCCCAACTTCTGCTCAAAGTATATGTGACCGCTTTGTATGTATGGCCAGACTTCATGAACAAAGATTTTGGGCAGGGCTCTCCCCACGTGGGTGTGCCCTTCCAGCCTGTGCAGTGGATTTTTTAGGTGAGGCACAGCGTGCGCAGAACTGGCCCCACCGTTTAAATCCTAAGTTCGATTTGCCATGGCCGAGCGAGCTTGGACAGTGACAGTGAAGTCCTCGGGACTGTCACAGCACCCGGTACTAACTGGGGCTGACCCTGCTGAGCATCTGAGATCTGATGGGATTAGATGGCAGGGAGGCATTGAACTGCCAGGCGACGGTCCCCACTGAGACTGGAACTCAGGTCCTTGGGATTCAGAGTCCAGAGTTCTCTCCTTTACATCACGGGACTGTCCTTGTGACCCCTTTAAGATAACTGTAAAATTTTCCTTTTGAAGATTAATGAGGACTATTTAAAAGCACAGTTAAAACAGGCAATATATATTAAAAAAAAAAGACTATACCTAGGGTATTGTTTTGAAATTTATTTTTATTAAAGTTTTGAATTGCAACATGCATCTATTCATAATTTTTTCATTATCCAATGTTCATGATCTCAAGGACATTAAGACATGAGATTTATTTGAATTTCATTTAGATGTATTTTAAGACAGGCATGGAAGCAATTAGAATTGCAAAATAAGCAAGCTATTGCTAGCCAGTATTTTAACCAGCTGGGCAGCAGGCAGTTGCATAAGGACTGATTTCAGCCAGCCTGGATCAGAGGAGTGAAGGGCGTCCCTTCCTCACAACATTCCCAGGTGGGAAGGTGAGTGCAGTGCCGGGTCCCAAGGGCCAGCAGCTCTGTCTTCAGGTCAGGAGGAAGGTCCCTGAAAAACTGAGGTTTTTTCCACTTCATGGCCAAGGGACCTGTGTGGGATCACCTCACAACCACACTGTGTTTGGCTGCTCATGGAAGCTGAATATTTTGACCTTCCTCAAGCCATCTCTTGGGGTACTAATTGACAGGAAGGTCAACATGAGCCAACAGTGTGCCCAGGTGGCCAATGGGACCCTGTCCTGTATGAAAAATAGCGTGGCCAGCAGGACCAGGGCAGTGATCCTTCCCCTGTACTCTGCATTGGTGAGGACACACCTTGAGTACTGTGTTCAGTTCTGGGCCCCTCAGTTTAGAATGGATATTGAGGTGCTGGAGCGAGTCCAGAGAAGAGCAACAAGGCTGGTGAAGGGACTGGAGCACAAGCCCTATGGGGAGAGGCTGAGGGAGCTGGGGTTGTTTAGCCTGGAGAAGAGGAGGCTCAGAGGTGACCTCATCACTGTCTATAACTACCTGAAGGGAAGTTCTAGCCAGGTGGGGGCTGGTCTCTTCTCCCAGGCACTCAGCAATAGGACAAGGGGGCACGGGCTTAAGGTCTGCCAGGGGAAATTTAGTTGGATATCAGAAAAAAATTCTTTCCAGAGAGAGTAATCAGTCATTGGAATGGCCTGCCCAGAGAGGTGGTGGATTCACCATCCCTAGAGATTTTTAAACGCAGATTGGACGTGGCGCTGAGTGCCATGATCTAGTAAATGGACTAGAGTTGGACCAAGGGTTGGACTCGATGATCTTGGAGGTCTTTTCCAACCCAATCGATTCTATGATTCTAGGATCTCAACAAAGCCTGGGTATTAAAAAAAGATTGAAACTCTCTCCTCCAGACCTGTATGGACAGAGCTAGAAAATGGGGTCCTGACACAGTCTCTATGGAAGGCATTTCATGAAGTGTAGCATCTTTTGATGCCACCTCACCAGATATTTCAGCAAGTGCAGAGTTATATTTCTGGACAGTCTCCTTCCTACTGCAAGAGATATATGCAGCATATAGGAAAGTTTCAAAGGACCCAAAGTTCCAAGTAATTGAGGAGGAAAAGCATAGGGGATAGAAAATAACTGATAAATTTTCTATATTACAATTATTTGTATTCACCAGAATTCTTTACATCTAACCATGTTAAAACATCCATTAATGAATCTTTACAGTGATGAAGTGCTATACTATCATCAGAGCTAGCCAAAATGTTTCAAAGGAAAAGGGGGGAAAAACAAAATATCAGAGCTCTTTCAGATGTTTTTAACAGTTTTTAACAGTTTTTCAGTAGAAATGTATTAAAAATGATCATTCATCTTTTAAATACATTGTTCAGATTCAATGGAAATGAGAAATTCTGTAAATTCTGTAAAAAATGAAAATAGTGAACTGCCACAAAATTCTGCAAAAACTGTCAAGATGTTTGAAAAATATATAGTATGGCAGAAGATGAAACCAGAAAAAATAGCTTAATTTTCTTCCTCCAGTTTTAATAAAAGTAACATCAGTTTCCAAAGCTGTTTAATAGTCTAGGGAAAATAACAAAATCCTTTCAGTACGACATTTATGTTTCTGTGGTCTCACTGCCATTTCTGAGTGCAGAACCCACACCTGGTATCTGTAAATCAATGGCTGGTTTTGCATGACTGTTTGATGTCAAGTTCAGTTGTTCTGTATTTTCAATTGGAAAGACAACTCAATATTTATGACCTTTTAAATTTATTTTTTTGAATAAACTCTTAGTATGGACCCAGGAGATGAGAGTTGTCAGAGGAAAAAAAGAAAATCCAAGTAGCATGTAAAGTTAATAAAAACAAAAAAAAAAGACGAGAAAATAGTGTTTTTTCCATTTAACACATCTCATGCTCTTCCTTTTAAAAGGTGAGATCCTACTCTTTTTCTAAAATTGAAGGAAGTCTTCTTGCTGCGAGCTTGCCCAGAAAGGCAGTGTATGCATGTCTTAGTTTGAGGGAAAAAACCAAAATGTTTACCAGAAAGAAGAGGAGAGGATTCCTCCACAATAATCACGTCACTCTTTATTAAATTTAAGAAAAAGGAACTTTAATTAGAAAATGGATATAAGAAGGATAACTGTTCTTAACTACTATATATAAACATATATATGTAGATATAGATATAACTGTAAACAGACCAGAGCAAACTACTCCCCCAGCACCAAAAGTAATAACAAAAGACAACCCTCAAAACAGTAGGTTCCTCCTGGAGCAGTTGTATTTATGGACAGTGTCAGTGTCACACCTTGGCTGGCTGCGAGGTGAATTCTCAGTCTTTTCCCAGCGAGGCAGAGATAAGGGATGAACTCACGTGGACTCTCTCTCTCTCTCTTTGCCCTCTGTTCCAAACGAGGAAGGAAAAGCTGGGAGTGGAGGAAATGGTGACAATTTCCAGGAATCTCCTTGCAGTCCAAATCGGTCCCCAGGAAGAGAAAACAAAAATCTGCAGCATATCTCAAAGCAGCTGTGACTCTCTTCTCTCCTCTCTCTCTCTCTCTCTGAAGCTCAGGGTGCCCGGAGATGGAGGGGGCAAAGCAAAGAGCAGAGCCATTAAAAGAGAGATCACCCAAGCAGTGGCTCCTTTTTCTGCAGCTGCCCAAAAGACCATCCCCCCTCCTCCCCCCCCAAAAAAGGTCAAACCAGCACACACAGAACAAAGAAAGAAAAACTTCTCCCCACCCCCAGGTGCTGGGGTTCTCTTTTCTCACCTCCACCCCACCATTAGCTTGAATATGAAAGTCATCAGCTATCTTTTGTCTTCAGTCCTGAGACTCCAAGCCTAAACCTTTTGTGTTGGTATGGTGAGAAATATTCTCTGAGGGGGCTCCTCCCAACACCACCTTCCTGTGTTTAACAATGCATCACATCCACAATGCACATTGGCATTGACTTCATTTGATACCAGATTTTTCTAAGGGTCTTCTCTTTGAATATAAACTCAGCACTACAGAAGGAATTGTGGTGTATACTGGCACCATATGAGAGGTGAAACATGGAGTCCATACCTTCAGTCAGCCCAGCATGTGGCACACATGGACCAGCCATGCCATGTACGCTGCGTATTTCCGAATGCCTTCAGGCAGTGCGGTATAGGTGACATCACACAGATCAGTGGATCCTTTCCAGATAGCTCCAAATTACGGGTTTCCCAGCACGAGGGAAGTAGGACTGCTTTGTGCATCCCCATAGCCACACACTGAGCTTGCTGCGATGCTGAGGCAGAGGCTTGTATTGGTGAGTGCTGTTCTCCAAATCTCACTCAGATATGCAAATTGAGAAACATGCAAGCATTCATCAACATCTGACCCAAAGCTTCCTCAAGCCCTAGAACAATGTTTTCCCTTTACTCTGGTGGAATTTGAATCAAAACTGTGTTCTTCTATGAGCTTATGTTGACATTCTATTTTATTGTCTCTAATTATCAAGAAGTAATATGACTGAATCTGCAGTGAAGCTCTATTCTTGGTGACTATTTCCCCAAATGTAGATGAATGGCAGTTCTCCAAGTACACATAAAGAACTTAATTTTTTTTCTAAAAACTTTCCAGGTTTTTTTTGCAATACATCATGACAGGCAAAAATATTTCAAGCCCATTCTTTATCTTGTCTTAGTGTAAGCAGTAGTATCAGATGCTATAAAAGAAAGATATGGTCCCTGGACTGAAGTTATGATACATGGCTAAATGAAGTTCTGATTTCTGTGTAAATAGTTTTAGAAAGCAAAGCTGTAGGCCTAGCTTTTTAGCTAAATTGGAGACAACAGCAAGGCTAGTTACTGTGATTGTACTGTAGGCATAATTGCTGCCAATGCAAATGGCCAGTGAGATGTATAATTAGCCACTTCATAATTCAGCTATTATTACTGTGTATGAAATCACATCCATTACATAAAATTACACATAAGTTTCTCATAGTTTAGCTTTTAGTCCTACACATGCTCTCAGCTAATATTTCATAGACTCATAGAGTGGTTTGGGTTGGAAGGGACCTTTCAGTGTTATCTAGGTCTGCCTCTCCCACTGCCGGCAGGAACACCTTCACTGGAACAGGTTATCTAGAGCTCCATCCAACCCGGCCTTGAATACTTCCTCTATGTGAAGTGTTTTTCAGTATGTTTTTTTGCTTAGAATCACTTAACCACTTACCTTTAAATGATTGGCATTGTTTGCTGAAAGGATGCTTTTGAAACACATGCATTGTACTGCGTAGTGCCAGCAGTTTGCTCTGGACACTGAACTGCCTCTCACAGCAAAAGCATTTTGAGAAGTACAGCCAGCTAGCTGTCATCCACACACAGGTCCAGGGAGCTCCTGCATAATGCACCTTCAAGGAATGGACCAAAGAATCTGAAGACTCATGAGGGGAATTCAGGGAAATCCAAAAGTTGTACTCCAGAGTTATCACATCTTCACTGTTGTATGCAAACCTTATGATATTCAATGTGAAAAGCTCAGAAACAAGTGATGGTTAGAATGTGTTCTGTAATTTTTAAGTGATTTTTTAGCTGCATAGCCCAAGTGCACAGAAGTCAGGAGGCTAGTCCATTTTCTTTAATGGATGTCATTGTTTTCAAACCCATCTTACATTTTCTGGGAGGGTTTTAAGGTTGACTTGTAAGGTGATTTAATTAACTGGAAAAAAAAGTGTCCGTTCTAAACCCAGATACAAGCAGGAAAATATGATACTGATGATACCAGATGTGTTTAAGTTCTGGCATGTGTCTTGCATCCCATATTCTGAGTGGGGCTTGTCTGCTGCTTTAGATAGATTTCCTTTTCTACCAATTTAGACTTGAGCATGTAATTACAACCATTAATGTCTGGACAATTATTACCCCAGTGGATTCCAGGCTTATTCTAAGTAACCCTCAGCAAAGGGAAATTGTTTGGGGAGAAGAGTTGGAGCTCTGTACAGCTTCCCAAACAGGACCAGAGGGTTTCATATGGGAATGATGGGAAGTGAACACAGGAAGAACTGAAACAAATGGAATTTAACATCCACCTCATTTCTTTGAGTTATTCTTCTCTGATTAGTCACTTCAAAAGATGTTTGAGAGGTTTGGGAACTTGACTTTCCAGTGTTAACTTCACATTTTGCTATCTCCAGATTGAAGCTACCTTTAGTGAGCTGAGGTAATTGCTTGCCTTCTTGTTTCTTGTGTCAGTGTGATGACAATACAGGATTAGCCTGAGCATCCTTAGCTCACTCATTTATTGTAAACCTTCCAGCTCAGGTTCCAGTGACATCATGGTGTCTCATGTTTCATAGTGCACAAGACTGATGTATGTCTGAGAAACTTGGTTCTTGGAGAAAAGCAAGTCTTCCTGCTCTTGCTTCTGCTGAGCTGAGAACTCCTATGGACTGGAAAGTTATTGCGTGAGAGCCGTGGGGCCTTGGGGGGACCTTCTGGGCATTTTGGGTGCTGACTTTTTTAAGAAGTGTTTCTCTCCTCCCGTCATTCAGGCCTGATGTGTTACTTCTACCGATTTTGTACAAATTTTCTTTTTTGGAACAGAATCAATCAGAAGTGCCACACTGGGATATCCATTTTCTTCTTTCAGTTTCACTAAATTAATCTTACTAGGCATTTACAAACATGGAGAAAGAGATTTACATTTATATCAAGGCTGTTTTACCTGACAGCCCTGTGATAAGGCAGCCTCACAGGGCCTGGAGACAGATAGACAGGAATCCTTAACAGTAACATAGTAGCAGAAAGTGATGACAATTAGACTCGCTTTGTTCAGATTGTGATCTTGTTGAAATGAACTTTCTCTGAGCATTGTTTCTCCTTTCAGTGATTTCCAAGCTTGGAAAAACCATTTCATACGTAAACCACTTAGAGCTTATTATTGTTCTGAAAAGCACTTGAAGTCTTTCAAGAATAAATTTGTATAATATTAGCTAAGAATGATTTGCATGACAAAAAAGTACTCATACACAGTAAATTGTTTGTAGAAAAAACATGGGTAAAAAAAAAGCTGATTAGTGCCATTAAATTAAATAACAATAACCTGGGCTTCCTTCCCTGATTTTTTGCCAATATTAAGCTGCAGTTTATTGGAATATTTCTTAATTAAAATGTAAATATTCCTTGCCTGATTCTATTAAGAATATTTTGGATACAAGATACAGCAAGCCTCAAACTGCTATCATAATGGAAAACAAATTCATGAATGAACTATACATACAAACATTCCTCTTTTAAAGGTGTTACTATCATAGTCAAGGATGTAGTTGAAAAAGCCACTGCCTCAGAGATATGCCATATGAATATTAGGAGTCTGCTCATTGATAATATTATTATAGCATACTTTTTGGCTATGCTTGTCTGATTGTAACACATTTGCAACTGAAAGGTAACCTTGGGGAGGCACTATTATCTGGAATACTGCACTACAATGTACTGTACTGTAAAAATACTCTACCATAATGACTAGAACAATATATTTTTAACATTTACTGCGTAAGGGAATTAAAAAAAATGTAGATTACCTTTTGAACCTTAGATCTATGTAGGACTAAAATGTGTTAAATGCAAACCCAGGCTGTCTTTAAATTAATGAAATAAGAAACAAGCACATCAGTGCTCAAAAATTCCCAGTACTTGAGTGTCGCCCAGGTTCTTAAATGGCCTTTGCCCATTTTGTGCACAGTACCAGGTCCAGAGGCAATGGGAACACACTGAAACACAGGAAACACTTTTTCACTGTGAGTCTCCATCCTTGGAGGTACTCAGAATCCATCTGGACAAGATCCTGGTCAACTGACTCTAGATGACCCTGCTTGAGCAGATGGGTTGGACCATACCATCTCCAGAGTTCCTTTCCCACCTCAGCTGTTCCGATACTTCCAGATATCTTCACGGATCTTCACAGATCTTGGTCTGTACAGTCAGGACTGATGGCAACTAACGTGTTTACTTGCTCTGTTAGATGGCAAGAGGAAATAGGATGATGAGCTCTTTGTCTTCTTTCCTTCTTTTTTGATAGCTCATGACATTGGAAAGGATTTTTCTCTCAAAACAAAGCCATCAGATCTCAGACCCCACTCAGCCCTTTAAAGTCACTGGCTCTAGGAGGCTTCAGATGTAGCTCAGGAAAGGCAAATGTATCTGTGGGGTTAAGATGGCATTTTCAACATTGAGGACAGAGAAAAGGGAATGGGAAAAGGGCAAGGAGTCTGTATTTCTGGTCAGTTTCCCCTTTTGATGAAAGATCTCTCTCATTTGATTATTCCTTTATTTGTCTTCTAGATATCCTCTTGCAATTTCCCACCCTCTGGCCAACCAGTTAGGCCCCCGGGGAGGGGAGTCCCCCACATAGCCCACATCTCAAGTGACTCTTTTCTCATTTTCAATGTAGGCTTCTCCCAGTTACCATCATTCACTATTGCTGTGTGTTTTTATTTTCTTTTTCTCACTCCTTGATGTTGTGAGTAGTTTTACAGTCAGGGATAAGCTCGAGTGGCTGCCAGTAGTGTAAGGAACTCCTTCGAGATAATGAGACACCAGAAATATGAAAGGCTTGTAATGAAACTCCCAAAGCAACCAGCCAGATGGGAACTTTGAATTATCTGACCAAGGGGATAGTGGGAGATCATGATTAACAATACTTTTATTAAATGGGAGATACATGGGAAACACTTCAGCCAATCTTCCCTACTTTGATCTGTGTGTTGAGAGGCAGAATCTATGTGCCAATTTGGTTTGGCTCTGCACTGTTGCAATACTCCAGTGATTCTCATTTCCCTGTTTTTTGTCCTGGTGGGCTGCTGTTCAGGACATGGAGGTAATCATTTGTGACAGAAGTAGAGCTGTATATGGGAACCTGTTGCAGTCCAAAATCTCCTGGTGCTGCTTTTGTTGCTCTAGCCAGCAGTGTTGATGCCAGTCACTTTGCATCAAAACATGCTGTGGTCAAAGCTGAGAGTTTTCCTCTGGTCTTTCCCTGCACAGAGACTAGCACTATAGTTAGGGATGAACAACTTCACATTTTCTGATGAGTGTCTCCCTGCTTTAGTATGCAGACAGTTCAAAATAAGTAACAGATACAGCAATTTAGGGAGGTATGTGAATTACATGATGTTATTTCAGGAGTTTGCACTTAAAACTATTCCTTTCACTGTTAAATATATTAACTTCTGGTTAATTTTGTCAGATTCTGAGCATCATACTTCATTTTCAGAAGGCATATCTCAGGACCAGCCTCCCTTCCTCACTTTTTGAAATGTGTAGGAATTGATACCTAAAGCTTATGAATAGCCAGTTCCATTCATGGAGTAAAATTAAAAATGACCTTGGAGTCATTTGTCTTTTTTTTTTTCAGACGTATGTCATGTAATCTCTTTTTCTTGTTGGTTCTCAAAAGGTAGATTTAATTTTGTCTAAGACTCTCTGAATGCAAACTGGCAGAATATATCATGTGTTGTTCTCTGTTATTTCTCAAACTAGTGCTCACCAAGTAGAAAACCTCACTTTAGAGGTAAATGGTGTTTTTCAAGCATTTCCATTTATTTCCATTTTCAGTCCAGCTATTTAAATCACTTTTTGTCTGATTAGTGATAATTATGTCTGACTTGATTCTGTAGAAAAGCAGAGGTGTTCTGAAACGGTGCTGTTTGGGAAGCATAGAAGTCAGCCACGCTTCACAGGAACCTCAGTGTAAACCATTTTAACATACCACCCTTTCAGGTCTTTTTCTACAACACCCACTCATTTTGCACAGATGGAGAGATGTGACAGATCATGGAATTGAGAAACCAAAAGCTTTTTTGTTAAATTTTTAATCCACTCCTCCCACACTTCCATAGTTCCTTGATTTACAGTTTAATTCAAAATGAATGAACTACCAGTCTTTACTAGCAGCATCTGTTTATAGCATGTGCTAGATACCGGCCACATGTCTAACCCTCTAATGTTTGTTTTATTATTCCCTAAACGTACTGGCTTACAACAAACAGCATTTATCACCAGACCACCATATCTTTTGTAGAGTCAGGCTATGGCCAACAATACTCACTTTTCTTTAAATCACTGATAGCCCTGTCTTGAAATAATCAGTGTTTCCTAATAAACAAGAAGGAATGCTTTCTAACAAGATGTCATAAATCATTTTCTGAAATGCCAAGAGTAACAAAGACTGCCATAATAAATAAGATAAAACAGACTAAAATCAAATTAAAAGACAATATGGACAACTGTTTATAAGTGATAGGTAATTATGAACCATATGAAGTTCTCATAGTCTGCATGCGTCCCATCTCCTCTCTACCTATATCTGCCTTGCCCTACACAAGAAGACAACTTAGTAGCATCTCTAGCTATGTCTTTCACACTAAACCAAGTTAAAGTCAGTCATTTCTTGCAGAAAGTAACATACTGACTAATCAGAACATTGCCATCATAGATGAAGTAGGGAAGCAAGGAGGATTTGGAGGACAAGTAAGTAACAGTGTTCATGCTTTTAATAGGAAAAAATTAAAAAAGCGCCTAATTTTCTGACCAGTTGTCACCTCTGTTTAATGACTTGCAGAAGATGTTGTAGGGCTTTTAATTTGTTTCTCTCCTCTGTGCCAGCTTTGAAGATTCCCCACCAGCAGGAGCTGGGGCAGGAAAGGCTTGGCTAAGTGTTATACTGGTATCTCAAACTCCTTTCAGCACTTTGGATACATTCATCTTGCAGAGCAAAGCAAAACTGTCTGACTGTTAGGGTTTTCTTCTCTAGTTTGTATTTCTCAATGGCAGGGACTTGAAGTGCATACTTGACATACTGAGATATGTAGCTCCCTCTGGGGATGCTCCTTATTTTCTCACATACAACACCGAGACTTCTGTCATACACCCTTAATTTCCTGAGTTATTTGCAACTTTTTCTCTGAGCTTTATTGCTCAGTAATGTTTTTGAACTAAAAATATTTCTACTTCTCATTTTTACAGATAGACCTAATATTAAAAACTAGTAAATAAGATTTTCTGGTTTACAAGTTTTAAACTTAAAGGCAAGATCATTCTTCCTTGTAGAAACCCCTGAAAGACAATCCTGGGAGAATTTCAAAGTATATGTTGTTCTGATCTGTGATTCTAAAGGGTTCACTGATATCCAGAGAATAAGGGCTTTAGTCATACAAGATCAGGGATCTCTTGAATGTGTCATACAAAACTTTATTTCTCTGATTTTTCAATGCTGGAAATTTTACTGGCAGGCCCTGTTGATGAACTTTAGGTAACACTTCAGCTAGTTCCTTGAAAAGACTGGACTAGGCTGATTCCATTGTGGTGTCATGAACCTTGATCCTTCACAACATATTTTGGCCCTTTTTCTCAAATGGACTAAGCTAAGATATGATGTGGCATAGGAATTTAACAAGCATGAGATAGATGCTGACAGGCAGGACAGGATGGAGCTAAGACAGCAAGAGAGTAAGGATTTAGAGGTACCAGCGTGGAAGAGCATATTAATGTGTGCTTGATCCAAGCAGGCTGCTCCTTTGTTAGTAATTCTTTGAATTTCCACAGGAAACCTGATATCTCCTTGTCCAACTCATTGTGGTGAATGTGACTGCACAGCTAAGAGGTATTAGATAATTTATCAGCAAGTAAAGTAGCTTGGTTCCATTTAATCTGTACAGAAATTAGAAACCTATTTTGAGAACAGTTTCCATGCTGCATCGTGGAATATTAGCAAGACAAATTGAGCAAAGTGCCACTTTATAATGCAGGTAGGTGTAATCCCCTAGTTTTGCCTCTGCTGTACCAGAGGGCTACCCCCTCCCCAACTTTGTGTGTCTGCCCCACATTAAGGGCAAGGAGTGGCAGAAGGATTTTGTGCTCCTGGTTTATCTTCTGACAGTGATAACACTGTTTCAAGGGTCAGCAGGCCTTTTCAGTTAAGAAATAATAGAAAGTGTCTAAACTTTGATCCTTTTCAATTTATTTGAGCATTGCAGAACTGTCTCCACACTAGGAATTTGACATTAAATAACGCAAGACAGAGGGAATGAAGCTCCTCTGCGTGATGCTTGGCTGCAGGACTGTCCTCAGGGCTCCCTGTGCTGCAGGACAGGTACAGCATGGCCCTTCTGGAGAAGGGGCTCCTCAAACTTTGAATGTCTGCACAGCCCCCAACACTAAACACTAACACTGTAGCTAGCTTTGCTCTCTTAAGGGTCAGAATCAAACATTATGGATTTCTGCTTTCTGCTAGGTGTGGTTCCTGCTGTGGATTCATCTTCCCTTCAAGCCTGCAAAATCAGATGGTCTCCCACATATTAGCTGAGTTTTCATCTCTTAGTCTTCCCTTTGTGTTTGCCAAGGCTAATGTTGTTCCTTGTCAGGAAGTTTTATCTGGCTCTTACTCTGAATTTCCTTTCTTAGCTGCATGCTATGATTTCTAGTGTTAATCTGACAAAATTCATCTCCAGAGTCATATATTTATAAAGTACTACAGAGTTCCTCACTCAGCCTGCTTTTAGCCAGCTACATGTTTAACTCCTCTGGTCTTTTCCTCGTGAGTCAGCGCTTTCCACTGCTTCTCTTCAAATGTCCCTCCGTTGCGCTGAGTATTTCTGACAGTGAGCAAAGCTCAGCACCGCCTTACTGGGACAGCCTTGTTAGGTGGTTACATAAAGGGAACACCACAGGGAGCACCAGGCCACCTTCTTTACCCTACTTTGAATCCTACACAACCATAAGCACAGTTTTGCTGTAGTTTTGCATTGCTAAATCATGTCTGAGGCTACAGCTTATGTCATTTTTAGGCTCTTTGGCATTCCTAGCTTCCTGACTTTCTGTGCTGCTAGGTTTTAGGGGTTTTCTAATGAGAGAACTCCTGCCAGTGTAGATAAGAAGTATGCAGAGCCCACCAGAGCCTTCCCTACAGGGATTCATGGAGGACTGCAGCATCCTGCTGGTGGCAGAGCTGCTGTGTAATCCCATCCTTAGTGCAGCTACCACACTAGCATAGCTGCTACTTTAGCATAACTTCCCTTGGGAACAGATTTTCTGCAATAAAAGTGACTTCATCGAGAGAAATTTAATGATTTTTATCCCAGACTGGAATGGCTGCACAAGGTGTACATTTTACCAGTGTAGTTGTTCTGTGCAGCTGTATGGGCAGCTTTTCACAGGTAGACAAGCCTTACATGCATTCCTGTTCCTGTATGGCATTTCGTTTTCCCAGAGTAAATCATAATTCACAATCACTCTTCCTGTTCCTAATCTTTATAGACCCCTTTGTGCTACTTTATTATCAACACTTGGATACTCAACTCTTCTCTGTTTTGCATTATGTGGAAATTTCATTACTGTAAGTATTTCCTTCCTCTAATGGAGGTACTTAGCAATAACCATGTCTTGCTCTGATTCCTGCGATCCTCAGTAGACACATTCTCACTACTGATACATTGTCATTCATCATCACCTTTTGTTTATGTTTTCAGCCAGTTTTCAATTTTGATAATGTTTATATCGAGAGTAGTTTGTATTAATTAGGAAATTAAGATCTGTTTTGAGAGACTCTGAAGTGCATCACTGCAATTCAAATAGCATCTGCCATGCTTCCCCATTCATTACTTTTATTAATCTACCTGACAAAATAATGAAGTCTGCACAAGACTTTCTCTTCATTGCTACTTACTGCATCTTTCTTAAGGTTCCTTCATCCTCTAAATGAAGACTTCTTTTTCCTTGTAAAATTACTTCTATTACTGTACAATCAGTAGATCTAATCTTAAGTAGCATAAGGAGTCAGTTCTCAGGTAACGCTTGCTTCAACCAGTGTAATCCAGTATAATCCCATCTGACAGGCTGTGTGCCTTAAAGGAGTCTGCCGTAGTGTTCAGCCTCAGATGCAGTTGCTTTCCACGTGTAAGATGGGAAACAGTGCCAAAAACTGGCACTCCTGCCAAATCAAACTGCCTTTACCATTACATTTTTAAGGACTCTTAATTAATTGTCACTATTAGGGTGAATGACATGCTGAGAGGATATCTCTGAAATTGTCTTACGGTCAGTGTTCTGTTCCGTTGAACATCCACTGATCCCTGATTTTCTGTAAGGAAAATGTTCTTTATACATTAGCACAGTTAAACCAAAAACCTGGGAAAAGTGGGCTTGATTCCATTTTCCTGTGGAAGATTTTCTGCAGTCATGCAGAGCACTGATACCAACTTGTTTGTGCTTTTTAACTAGACTGGGAGTGGAAATTATTCTCTTTAAAAAAAAAACACAAACCAAAAAAAACCCCAACACCAACCCTAAGGCAGAACAAAGCAGAAATCTTGAGGCTCTGATGTGTGTCTCCTGTATGAAGCAGTAAGTAAAAGAATTTGTTGCCTCATAGTCATAGGTCCACTGTAAAAGATTTTTCTAATATAGTGATGAAATGCCCTTTGGAAGTATCATCACTAACTGTAGAGAAGCCTAGACAAGTAGGTCCTTCCTCTTCAGAGGGCTAATATTATGTGAAATGAAGTAACAAAATTTTCTCATCAGCACTGGCTCCTTTAGCTGTTTATGTACTCATAGACTTGGAACCCATTAGCAAGGAAAAATGGGCAAACTCAAGACATATATTTTGTTTCTAGATAAGATAGATTGATTTGTCAGTGCCACTATTTACAGGGTGGTTATAAGTATTCTGAGATGGCAATGTCCATGAACAGTGCGCTGCAAACTAGATCCAAAATATAGGTTATTTTCTTGTACAGTTGATGAATACAAAGTTGCAGCATTGGGTAGGAGAAAGAACATGAAAACAATCATATTTTTTTATCAGTGATTACTGGAAATACCAATTTCAGCCTTTTGCAGCCTGGCACCTAATTCTTCCCTCATTTTTTGACCATTCTTTCTGAGTGTTCTACCCTCAGATCTGCCCTCAGTAGTGAAGAAGTACTTGTCATGACGTGGATGTTAATTGATAACGAAGTATTGTAAGAACTTATAGGATTAATAGTTACCTAAAATTCAAATTGTTAATGATTGTAGGCATTATGGTACATACCAGAAGATAATAGTCATTCACTGTCTTGAATACATTTCCTATTAGTGTGCAAAAAATAGGAGTGCAAGTAATTTAAGTGATTACTAAAGGAATCTGTGTATTTAATTAATTTTTCAGGGTGTGCTATGAAAAATTGATTTGCGTCTTGGGTTGCCATGCTCGTATTTGAGTGACATTGTGGGTAACACTATGTTTTTAATGTTGGTCTGCTGATGTACAGAAATTTGCAGGAACAGTAATTACCTTTGCAGAGGAGTTTAACTCTGCAAAGGATATGTTTTGTAGCTGTAGCCAGAATTGAAAAGTCATCATTCATGACATCAGCACAGTGAGGTCAACATATACTCCTAATACCATTGAAATAAGGATACCCCCAATCTAAGGGGAAACATAAGTATTATTGAATTTTGAAAGGCACAGAGATAGGTACCAGGCACAAGAGCACAAAGAGTAATAAAAATATGCCAGCTCATCTTTGCTGGGAGGGTTTTCTGATGGTGCTAGTGACTTATTCAGATAAAAACAGAGAAGTACTTTTTTAAATTAATCGCATTTCACAATTAGAAACACTCAAGAAATGCATTCATTCTCCCTTTCTGCAACGGAAAAATTTGTGTCAGTACTTGCAAGTGTGGGAATCTTCATTAAAGAATTAACTCTTTTTGTGTAGTCCTGGTTTAAATATGTCTAACAGAACCTGAGCTCCAATGCCAAAATAGGCAAAGACATCATAAAGAGAAGATGAAGCAATGCAAGCTATTGAATCATCTGCAGTGCAAAAGATCCCATTGTTCAAGAGAATGAAAGGACAGATTTTTGCTGTGGTACTGATAAAAGCTGTAATTAACTGAACTTTTTTAACTCTCCTTCCCAGGACACCTTTCTTATGGAAGTACCAACATCTTAGCTGTCCTATACGTTATTTTTTTGTCAGCCTGCTTCCATTAAATGTACACAAGAAAGCAGTGAAAAATTGGAGAGAGTGAGTGAGTGAAATGCTAGAAGCTGGTCTGATTCTCTTAAATGGGCTGAGAGCATTGCTTTGGCAAGAAAAGGATTTCAAATTAATCAAAGTATTTGAAAACTAGTTTGAAATCCCTTTAATTTTCTGTTTCTTCTTTTTTGTTCGTTTTTTGTTGGAATTGTTTTGTTTCTGATTTGGATTTTTGTGTTGGTTTTTTTGGTGTTTGGGGTTTTTTTTTTTGGTTAATGAAGCTCCGGTTCAAATCTAACAGGACATTTTCAATCCTTGGATTAGAAGCAAATGAGAGGAAATAGGTGTGCGTAGGCTTTTTTCCTAGCTAGCTGTAAGATAAATGCCACTGGCCACCTTGCCCAGTTGGTGAGTGTATGCGTCAGCAAGGGCATCACATGCTGGGGCTGTTTCACAAATGACTTAGACACAGAAATAGCTGGTGGGTCACTGAAGGACTTCACCAGCGACAGATCACTTAATCAGACTTTACAAGTCGGCTGCTGAACCAATCCCTTCCCTGCCTCCCCAGCAGCGCCTGCCTCCACAGGCGCAGTCTTAGGGCTGTCTTATCCAAGGATTGAGCAACTCAGCCAACACATAACAAAGATTACCAGTGTGGAGGAGAACCCTTGTAGATTACAAGGCGTTTGAGTTTGCAAAGCTGTAATGTGTGCCTTTCCACCGTTCTTGTCTCCTTTGCGATTTTGTGGCATTTCCCCCCATACAATCCAGAAACTGTGCAAGATATTCCTCAGAAACATCTAAGCAGAAACATGTGTCTTGTTTACCTCTTTGGTGAAGCTCATTACAGCAGGAAATGTCATGGAAAAATAGACTCTGTGCCTGAATAATCTACAGGGTTATCCATAGTTTGACTGTAACCTACTGTAATTATCCTACCAGAGGTTTAGAAAGTATTGTTCTTTTAAGATGCAGTTGAAAATCAGATGGATTGAAGTCTGTTTGCTGGCAATGTGACAATGTACAGTCATGCCATAGCTAATTGTTGGAGTGATGTTTTATTTAGTTTGGTGGACATATGTATATGCCTGTAGCATTTCACCATAGTGTGAAAGTATCCACAATCATTTGAAGATGCTCTATGTACAATAATTCCAAGAATTTGGCAGTGGTATTGTCTCTGTCAGACAATAAAATGCAGTAAATACAGGAGAAGGAACAATTGCATACACATGGATTCAGAAGTCTGTTTGCAGTGAATTATTGTTGTACATGACAATATTCTATTATCCACATTAATTTTCTCTTACATTAGTCATATTTTTTTGCACAGTAAATGCATTGCAGCCCTGGATGAGCTCCCACTTTTATGATGTCGGCTATCCTAGCTAACGCTGGGATCTGGAGACTCCAGAGCCATTAGTCTTGGTCTTTGCAGCTGCCCATTACAGAGACATGTATTGTATCAGTCTCAATATATTCATATCTAGGGCTGTCACAAACTCAAATCCACTGTATTCCAGAGCACCAAGGGACAAGTAATGCCCAGTGACGAATGGGCCACATACAGATCTGCTGCAAAAGGAGTAATTCCACAGATAGACCTTTTCATCATGTCTCTTGTTTTTCTGCTTGGCAAATTAGAAATAACTCTGTTGCTGTACAGTTTGAAGAGGCAATCAGGCAAATCAAGTGTAATTTCTGAAGTTCTGAACCAGAATGAGATGCATAAAGAAAACAATTTCTGAACAAAAAATAAGAACAAGCAAATGAACAAAAGCAGCAATATTGCACTGCTTTTTTATTATCTTGAAGCAGTGAAATATTGGTGATATAACATTATGAAAAATTATTCAATTATACATTGCTATAATTTGATATATTTTATAATTTATGTATCGTTTATCATCATGTAATGTAATATAATTTGATTATATTTTGATAGTATGAGAAAGTCCACATAAAATAATTGGGCTTGGATGGATTTGGAATGAAAGAGTTTTACCTCACCCACCTATTTTTATCCATTTAAGTATAAAAAGTAGGCATGATGCAAAACAGTCAACATTTTAGTGATAGAAGACTGTCAATTCATCCATGAAAATGAATTTTGTAATAAAGACTGTGCATTTTTGGACCCATCCAAGTAAATGTCCCTGTATTCCCTATCAATAAATAACACTGACATTTACTATGCTAATGATGATAAGTAGGGCATATAAATACTAGAAAACTCACTTTAAATATTCATTCAGAAAAATCCTTAAAAAAAGCAAACTGTTTTTGTGTTCTTCGGTAATTCTTCTTCATCAAAGGAGACCCATTGAATTAAAAAAAACCCACACAACAAAACATAGCAAAACAGTGTGCATGCATTTGTACATTGATGTTTGTTTTAAAGATAATTTGTCTTAGTGTTGATCTTGGATTGACATGTTTAGTTGTTCAGTTAAGAAGGAGAATCAATATCTGATGTCAGATGCCCAACTACAGCTTAGCCCCTGCTGCAAGTCACTTTGATGTTCTAATGTCTTTGTCATTGAACATTGTAGCTATACTAGTGAAAACCTGTCAGGAATGGAGTGACGCACTCCACTTGTGAGAGAGAAGTAGCAATATGTTTTTTTTACATATAAAATGATGGTAAAACAAAGTTTGATAGTAAATGTGACAGTGTTTTAATAAGATTCTATATCAAACTATGCTTGATTGTTTACTGCATAGAGGACAGGATTAGACAAAACTGTAAGGGGAACTCTCCCATGTAGATAGGAGGTTTAGAAAGGACTCCCTTGATCTCAAAACTTGCCCTCAGAGGGGAGTTTAGGTGCAGCTGGATCCAGACTTTGTCAGTGATTTATGTTTAAAGGATGAGATGAGCACAATCAGTCATTTATATCCCTTAGATAAGAGTTCAAACTTTCAGCACTCTTATTGTCAATTGACTGACTAGGGATCTGACATGCTAAGGATTCCTTCAACCTCAGGAAGTAACCTCGAGAGCTGTCCCTACTGAAGGGGAGATCATGGCATGCAGCCCACTGTCATGCAGGAGAGCTCAATGGGCTCTGGACTGTCCAGCATTTATGGAGTAAGATGATTGAGTCAGTTCTATTTGCATACTATTTGCAGAAGTTAGTTTCAAATTTGGCTTGAGCCACACATTGACCAGCACTGTGAGTGCATTGCTCAGATTAGCCCATGGCTGTTGTGTTGTTACCTGTCTCCCTCTAAAACCACCTTGAGCCAGATGCAGCCATCACGGCCTCATGCATTCAATACGACTGATGCTGGTGGTTACTGCTTGAGCAGGGTTATGGGAAGTAATGGTGAGATTGTGGGGCATGGGGGAGAACATCACAAACCCCTTGCAGATACATAATTTAGTCTACAAAAGTGGTATGCTTTCATGTATGTAAATTGATTCTGTATTATTCTATGCAGCTAACTGTATGACATGGAAACACTTATAAATTGGATGTGACTTCAGCTGAGAAGTATTTGAACCACATACTTTGTATGCCATTTCTCACACGGCCCAATAATATTAATCTGGGCAGTTTGATCATGAAACTTTAGAGTGTTCAACTCAGCATCCAATCCTAAATGCCAACTTTTCCCAAAATAATGAAGGAAGACATATTGCAGTAGAAATAGGGTGCTAAATTTTCATTAATGAGGACATTTATCAACTGTTTCCTCTCCCTCATTAAGCTGTCCTGATTTGAAGCAGCCATAGAAGTTGAAAGATGCCAAGTTTATTATGTTAGCTAGGAGGAGAGGCTCAGTTACGGCTTCCTTGTGGTTCCTGTTCATGAAGCAGTGTTGGTTCACTAACACAGATGCGGGAGTCACAGTTGGTTCCTTCTTTCTCCCTGTTCAGTGGGTGTCCTGGCTTAGAGGCATGCTCAGGACTGACTTTATACTGAGGACAGTGATACCTTGCACCCAGGTGGGGTGAGACTGGAAGCAGCTATCCTTCCTCCCCTATATGAGCCCACCTGCAGGGGATGAGACGAGGGCAAAGACGTGTGCTCTCCATGGTGTGGAGCCTAACCATTACCTCAGTCACAAGGTAGCAACAATCCCTGAGTTCTATTAGAAACAGTTTTCTGTAAAATGCCTGCCACTGAAGTGTAAAACACAATGCCTCTTGCCTGCCAGTGCAGCTTTGCTCATTTCTTATAATGAGGGTTCTTGGCTAATGGATTTACTGAGGAGTATTCACTGAACTTTAAATCTTAAGCCAATATTGGACGGCATCATCAGATAATTAAATTCATTCATCAGCTTTTCTCACTGTAAGTGCAGTTGTGTATTGTGTCCATCCAGCCAAAGATCAGCAACCCGCCATGTGGTTTCCTTGTCCAGGTAAGGTCATTCACATGTAAGAAGACTAAGAACTGCTTCACATTAGCTAAAGTTATTTTACAAAACTGTCTACCAAGTACTTCTATTAATGAAAACAGCTGGAAAATAGCAATCTGCTCACGAAGGAAAAAAGTACATTTTTTTGTGCATACATAGTACTCTAGTGCTACCTATAAACAGAAGGCTTCAAATTTTATTCGTCACAGTTCATTTCAGTTTCTTCTGTTAATTATTATGTAGCAATTTCTTTTTTAAGGGACATGGACTTAGAATTTCACACTTAGTTAAACACCGCTTAACCCCCTGACACAATCTGCATGTATCCCATTAAGGGAAATTTTTGCTAATACTATCCCAGTTAAACAGTTTTCATTACCATTCACTATCATTAAGCTAAAAAGGTTCTCTGGGATGTATCCTAATAAGGTGCCATTCTAATTATGCACATTCTGATTAAGAGAAATATGTGATATTACACTTGTTTGTCTATCTTGGAAGAAAAGGACCTTAAATTTTACAATGCATTTGACCTTCCTTAATGTTAAATGCAAGGCATTCTTGGATCTGGTGAAGCTTTCCTCTGTAGCAGCCCTTAGTTTGTGTCTTCATTATGGGAAGTCATTCCTGGTATTATCTTTCTCTAAAAAATATGTAGTTTGCTTCATGTGGAATTTGGCTACCAGTTGAACAAATGGAATTGTCCTTCTGGATAGAAACCATATTCTTAATGACACTTTAAAATTTTACCAATACCCTTAGCCAATTAATTATTATCTAAATACTCTTACTTGGTTGTAACTGGTTATAGTGTTTAATTTCCTCATTGTTAATGGTCTAGTCAATAGCAATGATGTTGTTCAATGGAAGTTGTATAATGTCTCTGTTAGAGTATGTTTAATAGTGTTTGTGGTATGTAGCAAATCAATAATTTCTTAATTGGACCTTCCAAATTAAACTATGAAACAAAAAACAGTGCACTTATCTTTTTAGGTTGAGTATCTCTTCCTAACCTGAGATGATAAAATGGATTCTTTTGAAGTCTAAGGAAACACCTGAAATAGGCATATATATGCAGTGGACTCAGGTATCTCAGTGCTGATTTTATTTGGCAAGAAGCCAATGAGGAGCACTCCACCCTGAAAACCTCTAACACTCTGGTTGCACACAAATGGATGCATGTAACTGGTGTCCTGATAAAAAGTGCAAAATCTTTAGAAATAACTGGAGTCATGCCATTTGCTTCACTGCCTGCAGATAGGTAGACGACACAGCTTATTCCTTCCATGGCAAGCTCTTTGAAAACTCTGTCCTTTGAGTGCTTCTGTGGCATAAACCCTGGACTTGGCTCATATGTCTTCCTTGGCCCTATAAAGCCACTGAGTGCTGTGCTTCAAGACATTTTTATGAGGCTTTATCACTGTGTGCACAGCTTGGCTGTGAATTGCTTGTTTCAAGCAAGTCATGAAATAAGAAGTGGCTGTACTGAGAGTGCTGAATGCCAGAGCTGACTTTGCCTATATGTCTTAGAGCCAAGTGATACACGATATACAGCATGTTTCCCAAACTGAAACACCAACTTCTTTTGTCACACACACATGTAACCACCTGAATTAGCAGAAGATTCATCCCCCACCAGGACAGGGGAGCAGAGCCATCTGTGGTGCCTGTTTCAGATATCTGTTTTTGGTCCTCTGCTCTGGAAGTGGTGACACTTGAACTTCTGCCAGCAATTAAAGGTAGCTGTTCCCTGGTCAGTGGGAATACTTGAAGCCAGTGACTGCTGCAGGTTTTCAGTCCTGCTGCAGGAACAGAGCTCTTGGTTGAAGAGACTCTGAGTGTGTAGCTAGAGATCTGATGGCATCTGGTCTTATGGCTGGTTGCTGCTGAAAAGGGCAGTTCCTGTTTCTCTGACCCTCTTCCCCTCTTTCTAACCTTGCCATACAATCCTGCTGTTTCTATTATAGCCCTCAACAGACCTTATAGACAGCGAATTCAACTATCCAGCATGGAAGAAAACTTAATTTTCTTTTGCTTTGTTCTTCTAGTTTTCTCCAAAAATAATGAATGAAACCAGCTTACAGTGAGGTCAGGTGAGCAGCAGTCCTTATAAAGAGAAACATAAGCTTGCAATTAGGAGCAGAAGAGGTGGGAAAAGAGTGCATTTGGATTCCAGTTTTACTGATAGCAAGATGTTAGGTCTGACACATCTCTGGGGAACTGCAGAAGTGCAGATTGACAGTATCTATCTCTTTCCCCTGGGAAGCACTATCACATTCAGAAATGGAGCTGGAGAGTACTTAGCTATTCCCTGCTGCAAGGTTAGGTTCAATTTAATATTTTGAAAGAATTACCAGGTGTTTTGGAAAAGAATGAGTGGGAGCAATATTTCATATTTTATCCCAGGTGAACCATTGATTCCTGCTTTGCAGAAACTTTTGAGAATTCAGTGTTGCTTACAAAAATTACCGGGTCATTTTTGGTTAGTTTTCAAAATGGCATGTTTCCTGGTCATTAGTTTGCTTGCAATGACTAACTTTCTTCAGCTTCTAATTAGAATAGTCATTTAATTGGTGAATTTTGTCGTAATCAACACATGCCAACTGAAAAGGGTCTGTTCCTCTATAGTAGTCAACTGGATCCTAATTAATCTTATCCTAATTAAACTTCCATCATGGTGTAATTTACTGAGTATTTAATATGAGACTGGTTACTGGAGTTTCTAACTCATGCATGGTTGAGTGAGAAACATTTCATTCTGCAAATTACTGTCAATACTTTTTCTTCTGAGAATCTTAACCTTCTCCATAGAAAGCAAAAACCCATGCATGTGCAAAAGGTAAAGGTGAAAATGGCTCAGGTTACCTAATTCAGGCAGGCTGGAAAATTTGCAAGTGCTTTCAGGTACCCGGCAGTTTGGCTGGCTAAACCTGTGTGGGTTCCCCTTGAAGGGCTGGGTGAGGAGCAAACATGGAGAACCTGAGGTGGAGATATCTATGTGTTGGCTTACAAGGCAGGGCCTCCCAGCATCCCTGTTTCCTGGGATGGCGCAGTGGGAAATGTGTTAGAGGAGCACCATCAACTCTGGTAGTTTTAACATGGAGCCTCTGTGCAACCGACAGGCATCCTGGCAGTGGCATAGACTCTTTGCTCCCAGCCTGGTCCCCCTGGGCCAGCTTTTGACTTGACCACTCAGTTCTGCTGGGGCATCTATACCCCTAGGAGAAGGGAGGTGCTGGCGTTCTGTTGCCAGAGTAGGAGGTGCGGATGTCACAAGTTTGGAGTGGTACTAAATAAGTCTTGCTAACTAAGTCAACTTGACCAGTGTGTTAAAAATCCTCTGAGCGTGTACAGCCTGCTTTCCTGTAGCACCAATTCTTCATTCCAGCTATTTCACTTCACCCTCGGGCTGCAGCAGTATCCCAGATTTTCAAGTGCTCTGCACCCTAATGCTCTGTGGCAAGCTGATGCATTCTATTGCCAAACCTAATAAAAACAGTGGTTGTCATGGTTTACTCGTAAAACTTTAGTGCTAACTCAGAATCATGGCGAAGTGCCCAAATGGCCCACGCTCTGCATTCTGTACGATCTCAGAGTAGTTATCAGTAATTGCATCTCACCCACTCCCTATACATATACTCCATGTACCATCCAATTCTTCACAGTTATTATTCAAGGCATCTTTTTGTGAGACTATGGCAGCTAATTTACCAAGAAAAAGGACTGTCAGTGGCTTTGAAATACAATGTTTTCTCTTGTTTATCTTTCTGCAACCCTGCTTTGTAATGCTGTTTCCTGAAATTCATTGCTACTTCCCCAATCCATGAGGGCTTCCAAAAGGTTAACTGATGTCACAGGGTCATATTTATAGCCTGATCTTATTCCCAACTTTCTTGGTCAGATAGCTTTCAACTTTTTATATACCTGAGCTCTCTTTATGTCACAGGCAAACTCAGCAATAAAATACAATTCTACTCATATAACAAAGCAGATTATTTTGCCTAACAGACAAGCACTGTATGGGAAACTGTATGTGACCTTTGTATGAAAATGAACATCTGTATCCAGCAGCTTAGAATATTTATGACATGAGACTAGCAGAAGCAGTTGGGGAGCAGAGTCTTGTGTTTCACTGTAGTCATTCTGAAATCCAGAGCAAAAATGATAGACTGATATTTACCTCTGACTCAAGATATTCCTCTCTGCTTCTAAATGTTTCTTTTCATTCTCCTAGAGTTCACATCTGCAATAGCTAAGTGCTAGATCCAGTTGAGGGGATCATAACTTAATACATAGAGAACACTTCTGTTTTGGAGTAACTTAGTGAAAGAAAGCGTAAGTATCTTCCTTTTTGGAAGTGTTCAAAAATTTACATTTCACTTTGAGGGAAGTCAGAATGCTAAAGCTGTGAATGTGAAGGGGAATTGTGGCTTGAGGTATTTAGCATCCAGTACTAACAGTTCTCATTAATCCCCTGCTGTTAAAGATTCTTTAATGTTGCAATCCATAGCACCTTTGTGTCAAGGAAGACAGCTCTGAGCCACACAAGCCAGTGGTATTAAGCCGGCAACTGCATGGTGCTTTGGCAGGAGTATAAAAGCTGCACAGTGATTTGGCAGAACACATAAATGTTGCTGACATATAAATTTGACTTGATACTTTTATCTCCAGTGTTTAATATCTACGTTAGAGTGGCTCCAGTCAACTGGGTATCTGCATCTCCGCAGAACTGACCTCTGAATCTAATCTGATATGCTAAATTGTCAAAATTACCCTATAGAAAGTGACATTCACGGGCTAGTCAAATGCACAGACTGGGCAGGAAAAGAATGCCTGTGGTAAAAACCTGCAAAGGGTTTGTTAGTGTTTGGATCACAGGAAATGAACCTACTAAAATAAATACTTTCTTTTGTTAAATGCAGTTGAAACCCATAAGGACAAACTGTCCCTCACCTCAGAAAGCTGATAAACTGTAAGTAACCCTATCTTAGGCTGATGAGGAGTTTGATATGCTGATTCTGTAAAGTCAGTGGTAAAGTACCACAATTCACTCTACTGAATAAAAGTCTCACAATATGGTAGAAAATAGGTAAACCAGAGAACAAGTAGAAGAAGAGAAATATACCTGATGTCTTTCCACGTAGGAGAAACTGAGGCACTGAACAATTGTAGAACTTCTAGCAATGACCTATGAGCTCTGAAGCCTATTGAGTCCTCTAAGGAGATTGCCTCCTCCATATCAGATGCTGTGGCTGTCCATTTTCAGGAGGCTGAGCACCCAGCTTAGTCCACTGAGCAGACTACAAAACTTTATCTCATTCTAAAACTCCTGAGCTCCGAAAGAATTTTGTCCCTGGTGTCCACATGGACTTGGTGGAGAGAATGAGACATCTAGAAAAGCAATTCAAAATGTTCGTGTTTTGAACAGGGGATTATTTGGAGCTTACCAATGAGAAACCCTGGACATTAGCCACAGTCATGGTCCTCTCTCAAGCCTCTGTGTCTGAGTCAGGACTGCCTCACTGGGAAGGAGTCAGAGTTCAAGCCTCTCCTCTAAGATGAGGGGTCTGTGCATGCTCTTTGTGGGAGGCAGGGGGGAAGTTTGTGTTTAAAAACCTCCAATATTAGATGAGTCTTCAAATGGTAGCCCAGCCTAGGCAGTAATCGTAGAGTCAGAGACTTAGGTCTTGTGTCCTCTTCAGAAACATCGATGGACACCACATCCATGTTAGCCCTTTGCCAGGACCTCCATCCCCTAGGCGCTGGGAGTCCCAGAGCTCGATAGGTGGGAGGCACAGGTCTGAGCACTTTTCCCATGAGAAAGCCTTGTCATTGTTGGGTGTTATGTTCAGGAGAACTGAGGCACGCTGGTGTGTATTGCTTGTGTACATCACTGTGTGTCTGCACTTCTGCAGGGGTTGCTCAGAAAGAGGGAGTACTAGATACTTGCACAAACGAAGAGTACCTAGCAAGTAGTTTCCTGCAAAACCTATGAAATGGAAATTTATGTGCTGAAATTTTGTATGTAGGTAATTGAAATCTTCTAAATCCTGTTTAAGCACGTGTGTTCCTCTCAACATCTGGCAACTGAATTTCTATGGCTGTGGCAGCGATGTAGGATATGAACTGATACCAGGCTGAATCCCTCCTCTTGCTAACACCAGTGTGAACTTCCACCAAAAAAAAGCAACAAACCACTTTTTAAAACTTCCTTTATTTTAATTTTCAATTACATGAGCAAAACTAAAGGAAATATTAATTTTATTCTGCACTATAGTTCTATGGGGAAAATAAGTGATCAGCAAGACCTAGACAATGTCTGTGGATTCTTTTTCCTTTCATTGCTTTTGCTATTAGATATATAACCTTTACCTGATGGCATTTTATATAAAAGGAAGATTTGGGGCTATAAATTAGATTGAACTAGTAAAAGTCATGTCATGTCTTTTATTGCATTTTTCATTTGTTGTTACTTTTTTATGAGGATTCAGGCTGTGTACAAGCTTCTAGCAACTGTAGATCTCCCCCTCACACTCACACATCCAATGCTCTTAGGAAAGTGAGTAGGGATAGAAGTAAATTGCTGTCTGTGTGGAAGCTACAGTAAAGTTCAGCAGATCTCAGATCTTATAATTAAATTAAAAATCCTGGAGAAGAAGTCCATCTGGGGCTGCTTTGTATGGTAATTTCCAAACAAGACTGCAGTCATGGGAAGCAGGATTACTGCTGTTTTTTGCAAGTTAGCTAATACACTTTCTATCAAGAGCAAACACTGAACTGAATAAAAACAACATAGTTTCAGCTGTCTTTGTAAGAACTGTTTACCTCTCAGGCAGACACAGCCCCAAACATAAACCTCTGTTGGGAGTAATCTCAACAATCTTATAATCTAACATCATTACCAGCAGCTCTTCTATTTCAGAGAGGCAAGTACATAGTAACACATAGTGACAATGCCTAGCTTGTTCATTCATACTTCCTATTATCTTGGAGCAAAAGAACCCCAAAGAAGACAGCAAAATAGTTATGAAGACCACTTCTCTAAGAGTCCATCAAAGTATTAGAATCCAACAGGCAAGGCCTGTTTATCTTTAAGGAAGTCATGCCGTGAACAGACTGCCATACTTCTTGTCTCTTGAAGATCTTCCTACATCATCATCGTGTATCATATGGTCACACTGAGCTCCCGGGTAAACCATGGAAGGGTTTTTAATTGCAAAGAAATGTTGCACAACAGAGCAGATAAAGATGTGGAGAAAACTTCAGTCAAGCAAATACAGAGAACTCTAGGATGAAATTATATATTTAACAAAGAGTTAGTAAAGTTATATGGCAATATGCCATATTATTTATTTTTGTGAATTATTTTTCATCAGCAGACATCAACTATATAACAAGACAATATTGCATGCCTTGTCAGAGCTTGTTAGATCATGGCTATGTTGCCAATATTCTAAGGCAAGACTCATTGAAATAACATTTGGTTGTCTGGAAGACATAATTTCCTACTGAGTGTTTTCATCCTGAGAGTTTTTTGTGCCTAAAAATGTAGCAAAAGAGCAAGCACCAAATGTCACTGTCACCTTGCCAAGGTCTATCTTTGTCATTGCTAGACTTGGATCTTTCTGTATATATTAAAAGTAAATAGCTCTGAAACTGAAAGTGCAGGATATCATGGTGAAAGATGAAACACTTGAGCTTACAGCACCATAGTAGTTTCTTTGCCTTTTTGAAGTAATTATAAATGGCAGATGTCATCTTGGCATGAAGTATAAGGCTTCCTGTCTGCCAAAGAGGACCTGTTTGTTAATGCTGCAATCATTCAAGCTGGCAGTTTTGCTTACTAATACTTAAGGTAACCCCTTGGAGAGTAAGTATATAGTGTAGATGTCAATATATATTTTCCAAAGAACTGATTTTACTGTCAACCTGGAGAACTCTGGTGTACTACGGGTTAAAAAACCATTTATTAGTTTTGATTTTCCTTGAGATAGTCATTTCATAAATTAATTATTGATTTGAGGTTCTTTAGAGTCAAAGATTTCAAAGGTCACATCGTTTCTTTTAGGCTTGTACAAGCACACTAGCCTACCACTGCCCATAATAGAACAGTCATAGTATTGTTTATGATTGTGTAAAGAAAAACCTTTTGCAAGGCTATTTTTAGGTGTTAATGAAGTCAACACTGGTATAGGAAACCCTAATAAAGCTTTATGTATGTATGTAGGTTCTATTTACATATGTGCAGGCTGTTTCTATATATGCACTAGAAACCTTTGGTTTAGTCTGCTCAGTCAGTATATTCTGTCTCCATTGTTTTTGTAATTTGCTGCAGTCAAAAACAGGAGGTCAAACAAAAGGCATTATGTTAGCTTCAAAACTTGCACATGCATTGATATGGCATCGATGGAATTTAGCTTTTGTTCTTTCTGTTTCTCCAGTTTAGCAAAAGTGTTAACCAGACATTATTAGCAGCAGGCATTATTAGAGGATTAAGAGAAGCTTATTACCTGAAAACTGCCTTTTCTTTGCAAAGAGATCATCCATGATAGAATTCTGGTATTTCAGTCTCTGAACACAGATATTCACATAGAATCAATCAGATGCCATAGGTGCTCCTTTTCCTTTATCAGCATATACATTTTAAGCAGCAATTTACTCAGGACTGCACAAACTAAAATCAGTTGTTAATAATTCTCATTCATTTTCATAAAGCTGTCCTGATTTGAACTTCATGTAATTGGTGAAAACACTGTCATTTTTATTCTTACACTGCTTTTAAAACTCCAGTCTTACTTATTATGTTAGCATTGGGTTGTTACATTTCTTCTAAAGTCACCAACAGCAGAAGAAAATACAGCAACTGTTAGTACAATTGAAATGCCATATAATTTAGAATCATGTCAGGGAAACCATTGAAAAGCTCCCCCCACTTTAATGGATCTTCATCCCCCCTTAAATGTTTATTTGCTTGTTCTGTTATGCATCAAATATTATTCATAATCTTTAGTCATGAGCTTTTAAAAATCCTCTTCCACCTTGTTATTCTTAAAGCCATCAGTATTTGTTTGTTGTTGCTCTTTTGTTTTTTTTTTTTCCCTAGGGAATACATTTCTGAAGATTCATGTAGCAAGAAGTATTTTCACTGATTTTATTGAGAATACTTGTGTACGACATTGCAGAATTATATCTTGAGATCCCATCCTGAAAGCTCATGAGCACACCCTTCATTCTAATCCTGAGTGAAGACTCATTAATTTTTTTTCTCTTGTGGAAGTGGTTGAAAGACAAATAACTTGAGTCAGTATTTGTCCAAGCTAACCCTATACACTCTTCTAAATTTTCCCTTAAAAAATGAACACTCCAGTTTTTTGAATTGTTTTGTAATTGAAATGCACAGTAATTATATTAAGGCCTTCAGGGGAGACTATATTCCTTCCTTAATTTGAAATGGGTTTTGCCAAACAGTTGTGATTAGATTTATTCTCTAATTTAACTGGATCTGTTCTCTAATCGAACTGAAATGACAAAGTGGTGCAGAAAATAGGTATTCAGAGATGGCAGCCAGCGTAACAAATTGCAAACCCCCCTATTTTGATTCATTCATGTCTTGTTCCCAAATCAATGGCATCCAAATAAAAGATATACAAGGACTTCTGGGGCCTTCTGGTCAGATCAATATACATTTTCATGTCAGTGCAGTGATTGGATTCAATTCCTTTTTTGTTTGTTTGTTTTAAATGAAGCTGTTTGTGAATGTTCCATACTCAGGTGAAGTATTTCTTCCCAAATAGGTGATGGATAAGATGATCTGGTACCTAAATATAAGGAATAAGTGTAAACTTGGCTCTTGGCTATTTTGATGTGCTAAGAGTTTTTCTTCCACTATATTATTCATTTTAAATCATATCTTTAATGTAGAAATGTGTCTAAACAGTAAAGTATATGCTGATGCACTCGATTCTCAGATTACATAAATGGAATTTAAGAAGGAAGAATTTCATAGAATTGTTTAGGTTGGAAAAGACATCCAAGATCATCGAGCCGAACTGTTAACTCAGCACTGCCAAGTCCACCACTAAACCACATCCCTAACTGTCACATCTGCACATCTGTTAAATACCTCCAATGATGGTGACTCAATCACTTCCCTGGGCAGCCAATTCCAATGTTTGACAGCCCTTTCACTAAAGAAATTTTTCCTCATATCCAATCTAAACCTCCCCAGTGCAACTTGAGGCCATTTCTTCTGGTCCTGTCACGTGTTACATGGCAGAAGAAACTGACGTTCACCTAGCTAGAGCCTCCTTTCAGATACTTGTAGAGAGTGATGAGGTCTGCCTTGAACCTCTTTTTCTCCAGGCTGAACAACCCCAGCTCCCTCAGCTGCTCCTTGCAAGACTTGTGCTCCAGTCACTTCCCCAGCTTTGTTGCTCTTCTCTGGACACGCTCCAGCACCTCAATGTCCTTTTTGTAATGAGGGGCCCAAACCTGAAGACAGGATTTGAGGTGTGGCCTCTATAGTGTCAAATCCACAGGGGCTACATTAGAGGCTAATAGGTAAGGAAAGCTAAAAAGAGGAATAATAGAATAGTTATAATGTGCTGGGGACAGTCAAACCCCAGCTGGACATGGTCAAAGACAGCTTTCTTCAGCTGACTCTGCTTTGAAGCAGGATGGTGTTGGGCAAGTTTATCTCAGAACATCCCTGTCAACATCAGTGGTCCCATGATTCTGTGCAAAGAAATAAAATACCTGCTTGATCCAAATTTAGGAAATATATCTAAGATAAGCATTAAAAAAGCTATGATCTTGACAGAGAAGCCCCTCTGCAATATGGCAGCATTTTTTTAAAATCATAGGAACATAACAATTTAAAAAATAAATGAGGAAACTTTAAATGAAATTTAGGTAGGGATTAGTCAGGAAGACTATATCATTCACACAGTATATTCAATCCTTTCTGGTTTTAGTGTACACAAGGATATATTTGAATTTCTCTAATTTTGTGAGAAAACTAGACCGCATATCCTTTCCAGCAAGCCTCACTTAACACTGATGTATGATAATATGCTCTCTGGATATGACACTGTGGTCTGTTTATTATTTACTTCTTGCTGCTCTTCCTGGCATTAGCTATATAAAATTAACAGTGTAGACAATTCTACAATTTTTAAATTCAAATTCCAGTTGAACTTAACTGCTTCTGTAACTACACAAACATTTGTTTGGTAAAGAAATACTTAGGAAGAAAACACGTCTTGATCTCTCACATCTGTCAGCAACTGGCAAGAAAAAAACAATAACTTTCCTCAGCCTTCCCTTCATGCTGAGATTTGGTGTTTAGCCATTTTGAATGATAAAATTTTTCACATCTTGCAGCTGCTGTTCTCTTACATTTGGATTTGCTTACCAGCTATTAATTTCCAGTGGTCAGGCATCAAAACCAGCACTATCAATGTCCTTCACTCTTTAAATTCCTATTCAGATTTCTGTTTTTCCATTTTTACCTTCTTGGCATTTGCTCTGAAACACATTTTGACAGTTTTTCTATGGATAACATTAGTCCAATCCATTTATTTCCTAGACGGCAAAATCACAGCAAGTTCAAAGCCATTATCTTCCAAATTGTCTCCCTGTCTCAGACCTGAACACTGAGCATTTTAATGAAGTAGTCAATAGATAAGGCAAATGAGAGTCTATTTCATGGAGCTCAGTGTTCTGATGTCAGTGCTTTACAAGCATGTCCTTATTTTCCATGCTGGCTCCTGCAGGTCTGTCAATGTGGAGAAGAGTAAGCCCCATGCAGTGGATTGATGCCAGTCCTGGCTGGGTTCCCCTGGCTAGTTGGGTTCTCAGGCAAAGAAGCAGTGCCCATTTGTGGCCAGGTGTGTAATTTTGTCTGGATATGCTGCAGCTCAGGACCAAAACTACTCTATGTCAGCTTTCATTCAGGTGCCCATCTCCTTTTTCTTAATGCTTATGCAGCCCACATTAATTACATAGTTAAACACAAGCTTCTAAGAAGCAAAATGAGTGATAAAACCCCTTCACTTAAACACAAATATGTATAATGTGTTCATAAACAGTATCAAAATAAGTATGGGAGGTATTCCATTGCTAATGCCTGCTAGGGATGGCATTATCCATGTTTGCACAAACTTTGTTTCATGTAGCCCAGCAGTATCAGGTGCATTAGTGCCAGAACAGCTCTCTTCCTGGTCTCTCTAGTTTTCACAAAGATAAATCTGAACTGATGATTTTATCTGCCCTATAAAAATATCACTGTAGCATTTATAGTTTTCACTTCAAGGTGCTGTGCCAGAGATGAGAGACAGACATGAAAAGCAAACAAAGACAACTGAGGGAATTTTCTCACTCGTAAGTAATATGGACGAATATTGAGAGGAGATAAACCACATTTCATCCCAGTAAACACTGCTGATTGGCAGACCAAGCCACCTTCTTCCAAATCATTTCATTATTACTAGAAGAGGAATGCGGTAGAAGAAACACTAGTAATACCAGTTGGCTAGATGTTAGAAGTAGCAAAAGATTAGATGAGACAAGGGATGGAATTGGCTCAGTTCCATGAGGAGGTCAGGTTAAGCCCCACACTGGGGCTGTGATCAGAGATCTGTTGGAGGGAGAGGCAATGCCTGAGACTCCTGACCACCTCCCCAGTACCAGTAATCAGCTTGGTGTCCTACAGAACTCCACTGCAGCACTAAAGGTTGTGTGGCATCCTCAACATTCATGGCAATTAAGGTTGATTTAGTGTACTCTACCTGACCAGGCAGCTTTCAGCAGAGCTTTGCCAAGGGAAAAGTCCTCAGTTGTTCCCAAACCCCAAGGTAGGAGTTCTGGAGCTTTTAGTGTTGCAAGAAATGTCAGTTAAGATCACTGTTTGTGAGTGGTTCAGTTTGTTTTTTCTATACCAATATGAAAGATGCCTCAAAAAAGCCTGTATCCTATTCTGAGCAGTAAAAAGCTTTAAGGGATTTACAACATTTTTCTCCTTATCTCCATTTTTGGTGCAGTGTTTTGGTCATATGCTTGAAAAATAAAAAAATTTAAGAACAGGAGTTCTAGGGAGACATAATCTCTTGCACTGAACCAGATGACGGTAGCTGGAAAAAATGGACATGCTTGAGGGTAGAGTAGTCCTTCACTGCTACAGCAGTGCTATTACTACTGCTATTACTACTGCACTTTGAAAGAAGAAAACTAAAGATGGAGAAAAAATGTAATTACTTTTGCCTAAAAGCCACCCAAATGTCTCAAAGAACAGATAGCCAGCAACAATATTTGAACATAAGCATCATGTTAGATAGTGAAATTTTCTTTTCTCTAATAAAAAAATTACAAGACTATGAAAAAGAAAAATACAAAGAACACCTTTTCTGCCACAAGCCAGTCTTGCCTGCAGGATAGCAAACACTCCTGATTTCACTTGGGGAGTGATTTGGAAAGGAGTGGTTTGGAACTGACTTGCTGCTTCTACATAATCTGTGTCCTGCTTTGGGAAGAGTGTCTGACTTCAAGGTGATCTCCCATCCCACTCGTGACTGTCTTTCTTGATTGCCATTTGTATTGTACAGTGCAGGTCTGGGGACTTTATATTTATTAATGTGGTTGGTACAGTCAGTGAGCTGTAAGAGAAAGGTGATCCAAATGGGATGAGTTCATATGTGTGAATAGGTAGAATAAGAGAGCACAAATTATGACAAGCACTGGTCCTTTTTTCTCCTCGATTATGATGACTGAGTTTTGTATAAAGATATCTGAAGAAGCACAATGAAGTTACTCAACAGATGTTTATCTCTGAGTCACAGAGTAATAAAGTAGAATATATACAAAGAGAGTGCTTGTCAAATCCTCTGGGCACAGAACCAAATACACCTGCTTCTAATCTTTCCATAGGCACCTTCAATGATGGCATCTTCACAGCCATCCTAGGCAATCTGTTCCAATTTTTTCAGTGTGCTCCTTGCTGAAATTTAAGTCTGTTGCACCTTGTAATTTCTGCAGTAGTTGTAGATAACTGATTGTAGCAGTCCTGTTTCACTAATCTGACCTAAATTACATCCTGTTTTCCTTCAGCCTTCTCTCAAATGGAATAGCTAATACGTATTTCCTCATAGTTCATGTTTTCTAGAACCTGATCATTTGCATTGCTCCAGTCTAGCACCCAAAACTCCTTTGAAAGCAGACTGAATATGTCAGTTGGCATTGGCTCTACATGCATCAGAATTTGAAGCACATATATGTGAAAGGGTTAGAAGTAGATGGAGAGGACTTCAAGCAGATTATGTTTCATGTTTTGGAGAAGGGGGAGTGAGAGAATATCTGTTAAGAACAGATTAATCATACTCGAAGTGTTAAGAAAACCATTTCTTTGCAGTAGAGCTTGTGATGTCTCCCAGAAAAGATGAGACTTGTGAGGTCAAAAAGGAAAAAAAATACTTGCAATGCTGAGATATGAGCATGAGATATGAGATAATGAAGATACAAAGTATAGATTTATATGTATGCTGGAAGAAATATCAACAAATGTAGAGCTAAGTAACGAGTAGCTTAGAAGAATGTAATCAAATGCTTCCTGTCTGGGTTGCCTACAGTCATTCACATTGCTTATTTGCCTTTTTTTGCATCCTGTTCTCCATCAATCTTAGTGCAAAGAAATTCTGAACATGTTTGCGAAGGAAATGTGAGTCCCTGGAAGTCCATGAAAATCAGTAGCTAGACAGAGTGGCCCATAGGGAGTATCCCTCAATGCTAGTTCTGTTTTTTTAGTAGCAGTGGGCTAGGAGGTGACAGAGCCAGTAGTGGAATTTGCCTTTGATTTGAGAGTTTGGATAGATTTGTCTCTCTTAGGATGGGCTCTTCCATGCTTTGGGAATACCTGTTTTCCCATTGCTTATATAGGGTGTGGATGACTAATTCAGGTCAAACCCTTGCCTTTCAGCAGAGACCAGGTAAAACAAAGTCCAGCTCAGAGGCCCACAACAGTCATGTCAAGTGAAAAAGAGCAGAGGCAGCAGAGTAGCAGAGTGCTCATGTGGCCTTGTGGTGGGAAAAGGTGGTCAAAAAGGCTGGAACTGGAGGAAAACAGAATAAAAGCAACCAAGAAAAGTGAAGACTGTGTGGATGGCAGTTGAAGGAAAAACATTTTGTTTTGGTGACCTGGAGAGAAGTTGCAAGATGAAAAAGGCCCCATTCACAGAGAACAGAGCTTCAAAAACTCAGTATTTCTCCCCAAGTACTCTCATTGGTGACCCATTTCCCGGAATGACTTCTCCAGACAAAACTTTCTACCTACTGAGGCTTGTTTACAAACAATGTGATACAGTATTTACAGTTCTTCTGAATTACATTTAACTGGTGTTTCTTCCATACCACTGCATGTTAGTAGCAGTGGTGCCAAGTTCTGTAAAAGACTTGCTAGCTAGCACTGTTGAGCTGCCACCCACACTGGAAAGCCTGTAAACATTTCAGTAAACATGAGAAGGTGTTGGCAGTCCTCTTTTAAAAGAAGCCTCAAAATGATCTACTGCCTCTCTAAGGAGACAATGTAACAAATATCTTCAAAAGTATATATTATGTATGAGGGGTGTCCAAACAGGACTCTGAAAGTTGGACTTAGAATTTAATTTCTCATTTTAGAAGAGTCTTTTCATTCTTTAACCAAACCTTGGAAGCTCTGAACAGAAAGGGTAGGAAAGATCAGTTTGGAAAAAGTAAGAGTTAGAGCAGATATGTAAAAAGGCCTACTTCCTGTCTCCTGACTACTTATTAGTATTTTGCCTGTATTCGCATCAACCAAATGACACTTTTTTTGGACATTTGTAGGACGTAATACAAGCTCCAGGTCATGAGAGCAGAAGTAGTAGCATCTGAGGCAAAGGATCTAGAGTAAGTAATTTCACACAGATAAGAATGGAGGTTTCAGGGCAGTTTGAAGCCCTGCTAGACACTATTAGGGCTCAGAAGCAGAAAGAACAATCCACAGAACCAGATTCATTTCCAGTTGTTGGAGCTTCATTGCAATGAAGCATTTCAAATATGGCAAATTGATTCACCTACCTATTTTCATTTAATTTTTGTCCTCAGCAGGCCAAAATCACCTTATAAATATATTGGAAGGCAATATTTGAGGAACCTTCAATGGAGACAGAGAGTGCTGGATGAACACTGGTGTCCAGATCCTGCCCTAACAATTTCTTTGCCTGCATTAGTTACTTTAATACCAATGGGCTCACTCCTGTGAATAAAAAAGATCAAAATAAGTTCCTTCCTGCAAAATATCTTCTTCCTGCAATTTTAATCCTCCGTCTTCATTAATTTTTGAATCATTTGCAGCAAAGCAAGTGAAAGAGACTTTCTAAATAGAAGCAATTTTTTTTTGCTATACTGCAGACAAGTCAGAAGCAACAAAAAATTATTAAATAATGGTAAATCATTACAGGGATCTGGTAGAATAATTCTGGCATAAAACTTTGTAAGACTTAGCACATATATTTTTGCAGTGGAATCTTTTCGTTTTTAAGAAGAAAATGGTCATATTTATAAAATTCAGTTCATGTTTCGGAGAAGAAAATTGTTCTCGAAAAGTAGTGAGTCTGGGATTGTTTGCATAATGTGATATTACATGTGGCATCTATTGTTTTTTCTAAAACAGAATGACAAATCTCTCAAAGTACCAGGCTAATAACTCATAAACATAAAGAATTGCAAAATGCAATATGCACAAATAATCAGTCAACTCTTAAAACATTTAGCTAGCTAGCTCCGTTCAGAAGAACCCAATCTGTTATTGTGACAGTAGATTTGAAATAGGCAAGAGAAATTGTTTATCATTAAAAAAAAAAAAAGAAAAAAAGAAAGAAAGAAAGAAAGAAAGAAAGAAAAGCCCACCTCAACCCATCTCAGATTCAAACAGTGTTTTTTTTGATGAGTTCCCTATCTGGATTCCTCTTAATTTGTAAAAGTTGAGCTTATTTCAGAATTTTCAGCTTAGTGTGGGAGGTTAGCTGAAATCCTCTGTAAAAGCCCTTTAATTTTACGTGAAGTATATGAGGAACATTCCTCTCCCTGACAGCACCAGTCACACATAAGGCAGAAAAAGGTACGCGGAGGAAGCTGCCCTACTGCATTGCTCATCAGGGCAAATGAGGGCCATTCATCTGAGTTGGAAGAATCACAGCAATTTCGGCTGCCTAAAGGTCATACAGACTATCATAATGAAGAGGCCAAATATAGGTATTAAAGGGTTTGGAATCCTTGGTGGAAATCAATTATCTATGCCTGTTTCAAGCTGGATGAGTGCAGGAATTCAGATGCCAGTGTCTCTGGTGACAATACAGAACAGCATAGGGAGGTTGAACCATGAAGGCTGGTTGAAAGGAAACCTTGCCTTAGAGATTTTTCTTACAGAAATGCCTCAGCGTTTTGGTGACAGGTTGTCATGACAGTCCCAGAGCCACAGAGTGCAGGAGGGTTTCCTCTGAGATATGTCACTGGATGCCATTGGAGATTTAACACTGGTAATAAGCATTAGAAACTAAGTGTAATAGAAACAGACCATCATAATGTTCTTCCTTCCCTCACTTTTTTGCCTTTTTCTGCACTGTTATGTTTAGAACAGTTTCAAACTTGACCTGCGATTTCCTCCAAGAAGGCATTGTACAAGCTGTCTGTAGAGAGCTGTTGTTTGTCTTTGTGAAGCAAGCCCCTCTGAGACTCAAGTGTGACATTTACTTCTATAAACCAGACAGCAGTGAAGTAGTGATCACTTGATTTCTGTTACAATCAGGGTGTGCATTTCTTTTTAAAGTCTTGACAGTTCACTGAAATTTAATCTTATAAAGCATCTAATTAAGAGATTCTGTGTGAGTTTTCAGTATTTTGGGACTGATCTGCATTTGACTTTCATACCTGGTGTTGCTGAATCATGTCCTCTAACATAACTTAGTACTTGGCTTTGGCACACACTTGTGCAGCTTCTGACCTCTGACTATCACCCTCTAAGTCCTTAGCAGTACTTAACACTTGGGTTTGTATTCAAAACCCTGCAGCACCTCAGTGCATGAAGTACAGCAAGTTCTGCCTGTGCCATCCCTGAACAGTGTTGCTTCCAGCTGGAGCAGGCATAGAGTTGGCAGCACTCTCCTGTCTTGATACAATAGTAGGTACTCCTCTAAATTCCATGATTAAATATGGTGGTTGTTCAGAAATAACTCCAGTTATTGTCGCTATCTGATAACCTGGTGCTTGTTTTGCAAAATGATAGGCCTTGCTGTGTTGGGAAGCAATGTGAGCTCCTTCAACACACTCTAGAATGGAAGACATGGATTCTGGGCTATGAAACCTTCTCTTAGCATTGTTAGAAATCTTTAGAATTCATAGCCACTCTTAATGTAGCTTTTCTAGAGCTTGGGGAAAAAAGTCATCTTGCTGGAAAATATCACATTAATCCTCTTTCCAGCTTCTAGTTTGGGCTGTGGCCAGTAATCTTTCTCACTATTTGCTCACTAACAGATAAAACTTACCCATTCCCTACTTTTATTTGTAGCTGAATAACAAGACCTTTCTCTCAGATGCTCACCTTATTAACTAGTCTCTGACTGTTGTGAATTTGTGTTTAGCATGAAAAAGCCCTTCTTTCTAGTCTATTTAAAAGACCATCTTTTCCCTGGGAAGCGAGGGAGATGGATTAGAGTGTGTTTATTTTCATATAACTTGCAGTCATACTTTTTCTGCATGTCCACAAGAATGAACTTGTGGCATAGGTGTACTCACATAAGCCTATGGCTTTCCTGCATCAAATCACATCTCGTACTGCAACACTCTCCTGGGAAAAAATGGGCTTACCGATATGAAATGGGTACCATACCATCCCATTGTTACTGTTTCTATTCCCATCAGAGAATAAACTCCAGTCTTGGAGTCAAACTGTGGAGCTCTGACTCAGGCAAAATTTCTTGTTGTTTCCATTATTTATTAATGATAATTAAATAATAATGCATCATTATTTATGTATTGGCTGATTTGAGTTTAGAGCAAGAATATGAATCTGTAAGTCTCTTAAATGCCAAATAAGCAGAGGTGTGGTCTCTGCTAAGTTTTATAACCTGATTGAAATGTATATAAGTCCCTTTCTAAAGAACACAGGGTAAGCGATGAGACAGAAAGCTGTTAGAAGATTGTTCAACTGGAGAAAGTTTGAATATTTGAATAATTTCTTTTCATCTTATCCTTGTAGAAAAAGCCACCAAAGCATGTTACTTAGTGTAAAAATGTTAAAAAATAATCCAATTAAAATTTCAGTTTTTAATATGTAGTAGATTATATTAAAACATGTCAGAGAAAATGAAGACTAGCAACTTGGTTTCTTTTTAATACAAACTGAAGGTAAAAGGTGCTTTGCCCCTTAGCTCTGTTACTAGGTTTATGCAAGGTTAGAGAGTAAGAATTCTTATTAGCAGTACCAGTTTCAGGGTCACCTAGGTTATCTTACTGTCGTTCGTGTAGGATTTCTGCATTTACATTTAGATGTTCCATATCTGCCATCCTCAGATGATACAAATAGTAGCATATAATTTAGTTGTTCTCCTTTGTTAAACGGTTTTCCTATATTTTTCATTTAGCAAAAAGTTTTAATCATTTATCCACACCTGCACATATTTGTTTTGTTTACTGCCACCAGTGACAGCTTCTTCTATATCCCTGGTTTCCAGTTAGCTCCAACAATGCTGTAGCCCAGTTTTGAAAACAACCTTTGTTTCTGGATAAAGAGATGAATCAGTTTTAATATTTTGATTAATACCAGTAAAGGGGCCTTGCAGTACATCAACTGAGTCATTATCCTTCATGGTGAGTCTTGGATCAGGTATGTTTGAGTTCTCAGAAGGAGAACATCTACCTTTAGTCACTGTATTCCTCTGTTTGATTTTTTTTCCTGATGTCTTGCACGTTTATTGCCTCATCTTTTATCATCTCTTCTTTCTGAATGTACAGAGTGGATTATCTTAATGTTTTTGTAGGAAGGCATTAACTATAAATTAACTATAAATCATTTGAGCAATCAGTTGACTGATGCATCATATGTCCACTGCCCAGACTTAACTGACCTGAGAAGCTCATTGGCCTGAAGAAGCCCATTGAGGATTGAAACTGAACCTGAGTCTCTGGCCTTGTTGTTGTGGTTTGCTCTCTATTCTCTGGGCAGTCTGGGTTTTCTGGTTACTTCTTTCTAGGCAGTGGTATCCATATGCCAGATGTCCTCTTTCTGCCATGACATTAAGCAGCTGCTGTGCCCTTCTTCATAGCTGTTCAACAGATTTGATCAATATCAAGCACACAATGGTAGAGCAAGAACAAGCTTCTTAATCTTGATACTCCTTCTCAATTCTCTAAAGAAAAAATCTTTTAAAAATAAATAATGTCACCAAAGAAAGAAGACTAACCCCATGCTCTGTATATGTCCATAGCAATAATAGAATTATTTTAGCCAACCATTTTTTTTGTCCAGTGAGTCATATGTGTTGTCCTACAGTCACCATTAAAATCTGCTACCTGTAAGCAGAAACTTAAAAAACTAGCTTCAGTGCTGGGTTTAGCATCCCTTACGCTTCTCTTCATTAGAAGCCTGGCTATGGTTTTCACAATTTCTTCAGCCAAGAAGCTGAAGGGCAAGGCTGGAACATCCTGGGTGTCATTGCTCATTTATCTCATTTGAGAAAAATAACCTCAAAGCACTTCAGTGCCTCCCCTGTGTGTCATCCCTTTGGGAGGGAAATAATTAAGCTGAGAAATTAGACCAAAATAAGATTCCCTTAAGCATAATTTAACCTCAAGTTGTTGCCAGGAATATGACAAGGAAATGGTAAGCATAGGCTGATGTATATTTTTAATTCTTCTTAGAATGTCTTCTAATCTTATAAAGAAAATGGTTATTCACCATTTGTTTTTGCTTTTTGAACTCTGGGAATTCTTCCATTTTTTTGTTTTTCCACTCTTTCATTTGCAGTAGCAGCACTGGCTAATCAAGGTGCAGTTGTCGGGTTGCTGCATTTTGGCATTAGCCCTCATAACCAGTGGTGAACTCCAGCTCACAAAAGCATCAGGGCTCATGCACAGGGCCAGTTTCTGTTACCATGTGATCTTAGTGTAGGTTTATTAACTTTAGGTACGGACTTAAACTCCTCTGAAATTGACAAGACACACACGCATGTTGAAATGCTTTGCTAGACCAGCGCAGCCTGCTGAACTGGGTGCTGTTTACAGATGGTTGGAACAGACTGTGCCTGGCTACTGAGCATTACAGAAGGGGATATGCACAGATGTAAATCCATCTGCAGAATTTGGAGGATGATTAAACATTGTCTTCCCATAATGAGCCAGCCTTGTACTTAATGGTCATGGTGGTGAAAACAAACCTAAAATGCCATTTCATCTGTTAATTTTGCACAGCTCATTTTAATTGATTTTATGACCCTGTCATGTCTGACAAAAAATTATGTTCAAAATGCAAATTTGTGAATAAAAAATGTAAGACTGATGCAAAGATATGATTGGTGAAAAAACGGTTTTAGAGGTTACAGATTCTATGACAGGATCCCAAGAGGAAAGGTAGCATATGGCACCTGAAACATATTTTATGTTGTGGGCTGTTGAAAGGCACATACATTTCCTCTTTGTGAGAGAAAGTTGGCTGGAAGTTCTCAACTGAACATCAAAGTTTTCATTATTATTCGTAATTATGCTATTTATCTGATGACCTAATCAAACAGAAAAAGTAAATCATACCTCTGACTTTTAGGAAAGTCATAAACTGCCTGACTGTCCTTGAATTTAGTACTTTCTGATTACCAGTTGTTCCCCCAAATAATTATATTGTAGATTTATTTTTATGGTCTGAAGTTCTGTTCTAGGACAATTTCACCTTTTGAATTTGATGTAGATGTTTTAGGAGGATTTTCAAGAAGACTAGTTATTGTCAAATTATAACAAATTTCATAAGCTACAGTGAGCCATTTTATTCCCTGAGAAGACAAAGAAATTATAGAACAGATTAATTTGATTTAGGATGTTTGAATACTAAGACACTGGAATATCCAGGATGACTTTGTTTCTTTGGATATTTAGAAGAAGAATGTTATAAATATGGAAGAAGAATGTTATCAATAACATTAGTGGTATATACTAGATAACTGCATTTCTCCAGGTGGTGGTATCCATGGGCCCTGCAGGTGGCCTTGAGTAAAAGAGTTTATAGGTCTCTGCATGTTTCACGGATCACATGTGTTCAATGCTACACCAGTCTAAAGTTTTAATAAATTAACTTGTTGATTACTCAATGTTTGGGGCAGATTTTTAAAGTTACTAGTAGTGCTTTGTTTTGTTTTAGTAAGATATTTCATGATATGCAGGAACCATCTTATTTTTTCCTTACATGAGGCTCTTATCTCTCTTCAGATGGCAAACTGTTTTCTCTGCTCTATTCAGAAGTAGCTATCTTCTTTTTCTCTGCCTGGAGCTTGGGTAATATTTAGTAACTTGTTTATTATATGGCCTAAATACTTTAATCAGTTATCTAGCTTAGATTTGTGTAGTGAAACATCAGCTCTTAGAGCAGGATATCACAAGCATTGCCCAGAAGAGGACTAAATACCCAACGACAAAAATGGAAGTTCCTCTCTGGTCTCCCTGCAGCACTGCAGAACTGAGCCCTGGGAGCAAGAGGATGGGCAGGTGAGAAAGGTGGAGCTGCTGGCTGGCTTTGATAACCAGGATGTCTCACCAGCAGCCCAAATGGCCCTGATTGCTCAACATGCTGGTACCCAGCATGGCACAACAGAAGGCAATTAGGGGACTCACATGGCCATCACCTTCCAGAAACATGCAGCATATTTTCATAGACCTTTCATGAAAAAATTAACCTTTTTACTGATTTTAACAGTACTTGCATCAGATCTAAAAATCTGTACCCTTGTATTGCTTAAGAAAAGTCTCATCTGAGAAATCTATCCCAGAAAGAGGGTGAGCAAGCTACTGTACCTGAATTTCAACTGTCTCCATGTGGTTAAGGAGATCAGTACGTGTTTCTCTGCTGTGAGGGTGGTAAGGCACTGAAACAGGTTGCCCACAGAAATGTGGATGCCCCATTCCTGGAAGCATTCAAGGTCAGGTTGGATGGAACTTCGAGCAACCTGGTCTAGGGGAAGTTGTCCCTGGCCTTGACAGGAGACGTGGAATGAGGTGATCATTAAGGTCCCTTCCAATCCAAACCATTCTGTCATTCTGTGATTCTTTGTTGCTCTTGGTCAGAAGAGAACAAGGAGATGATTCCTCGAGGGATGTAATTGTATGAAAGGGAGATTCGCCTATTTTTCTTGCAGTTCTTTGGAGCACACCATGACAATTTCTGAGGGAAACTACTGACACTAGTTTTGATCCCTGTGTCCTTGTCCAGTATCATTAAAAAAAACCCAAACCCTGAAAAACAACTAAACCCCTGCAACAGGAAGTGATCACTTCTGAATTATTTAAAACAGTGTATTTGCTAGTGAGCTTCGTGAGAAATGAACTACTACAGGAGATGCCTGGAGCTTTTTAGCAGATAACCTTGAAAAGAGTTTGCTATTAAAAGATTGCTAAACTGAAGCATGGAATCTAAAAAGAAAACTTATGGCTTTAGTATGCCTAATTAGGATCCAGGTGCCTAATTATTAATAGTTTAATTACATGTATAGATTTTAGCCCAAGAAGTGGGAAGAACAGAACTGTGCTATGCAAAGGATTGTATGTATAATCACATGATTCAAAAAAGTGTATGCCCCAATAGAATAAAGTGTAAGAATGAAAACATTAGGAGTTGACTTAGAATTTTCCAGCAGTGGGGTTCAAAGTGCAATATGTCTTGGTTCTAGCTAATTACTGTTCTTGAAAGCTCTTTGTAATTAGGAAAGAGAAAACAGAAGGATTAAGGATCCAAGTTTGCACAAAAGACCTGTGGTTCATATGTTTCTGCAAAGATCAGGATGGGATTGCACAGATACATTGAGACTGGAATATCTGACCCAAAGTTAGCCATTATTTCTGGTTTTTCTGCCATATATTTTTATTCCAGAGTTTGAGAACATGCTAGTGGTCTTCATCTTGCACCTGATATTAGTAGTGCCCTTGACTAGCTCTTGCATCTCAACTTGTTCTGAGTATTTTGACACCAGAAGTAAGTTTGAGTAACTGTTAATCTGCTAGATCCATCTGTGTATACTGCAAGAAGCCATTCATTTCATTCTTATGCAGAAGTACTTGATACTTAGCCTTGTGGCCCAGTGATCCTAAGCATTTCATTTATTTTTCAGTATATCTTTGCACATTACATTACAGGACAGCAGAATGTAGCAGGAAATAATGATAATATTACCATAATCTCACAAGCAGGGCAGAAACAATAAAGCACTTGCATAAGATCTGAACCACTGGCCACCTGAACTGAGTTCCAGCAAACCATTTCATTTTCTGGTCCCATATACTCTTAATTAAATATGAGCAATGCTGCTGAAATGCTTTGTAAAATAGTTTAAAAGCCATTCTAAAGTGTACTCTAAAATGTAGAATAGCTTTTTCGTTTTATGATCCTGCAGTAGACACGGGGAGATGATGCTTGCCTTTCCTAGAACTGAAATTGCTTCAGACTTGAGAGCCTTTGCTTACTTCTGCTAAAACCAGATATTAAAGTTAAATATTATACTAGGTGTCCTATTTAGTGCATAGACACATTCATAAAATATTTTCATTTACATCTTCATCCTTAGTGTTATACAAAATAAAATTGTATTCTTTCAACATTATTTCCAGCCATGATGGGGTAACCCTGTTTCTGTTCCCTCTCCTCCTTTAAAAGCTTATACTCCATTCTGCATGAAATTAATTTTGAGGCATTGGGTACTCAGTTCATCTCTTACACACACTCCAAATAGATGAGAGGAACATTGTAGCAATTGGACTGTTTATTTCCTCAGTGTGGTCTCATCAAAGACCTCCTGAAGTTTACTGCTCAGGGATATTAGATGTCATAATGATGTAATGAGAAAGATGAGGCCAATGGGGTTGAGGTCTGAGCAGACAAAGGGTCATTTAGGGATTACATTGGGCAGGAATCTGTTTCCAGTGGGATATTGAAATTGGTGAAGAACATCTGATGTGGGATTCTAAGTTGCCTTCCTCATTTAATTTTAATTTTAATTGAAATACATCAGGAGGCAGATGCTGAAATAAAAGTGTTATCTGGGACACCCGGAGTGTAGTGAAAAGGAGCTTGACCAACTCAACCCTGCTGATCATGCTCCCAGGATAAGCAGGACTTGCCATAATGTCATCCTTTTTTAAAGGTTAACATGAGCCCCATCGTGTACAGGCAAGAGAGGGAGTGGGCATAAGTTGCCAGAATTGCATGCTTAAAATAAGTAGACAGTATCAGAAATGCGTCACTGTACCAGAATCATTTGAACCCATCTGATTTTATTACACAGGCAGAGAGAGCATTAAGGTCAGATCTTGTGCATGGAAATAATCCAAGGGTTTGGGTAAGTATCGTTCTTTAGTCTCTGCAATCTGAAAGAAGAAATAAAAAAGCAACTAAAGGGATTACAAATAAATCACACGGGCTTCTTTATCCTAAAGCCCATTTGGCTGGATATGTAGTAGTATTCAGAATTGCAGGAACAATTCCTATCCTTATCTAGCAAACTATTTCACTTGACTGAATCAATGAGTAAAGTTGATTAATTGCCAAAGCTGCTAAGTTTAGCGCAAGCCACATTTTACTTCCTCTTTTTTGAGTATATCCTATGGCTGAAAGCGGATTTCGTAAATCCTACACTGAGATTAGTCATGTGTTGTGTTCAAAGACAAAACAGAGCCCTGAAATTACAGATTTGGGGAAAAATTGTGTCTTGTGCTCATTCATTAAATTCTTTGCTATTGATATTAGAAGTAGTCCACAACTAAGTAAGTCTTGCTTCCATCATAAGTAAGGGTGCTTTCTTCACCCTTATTTGAAGAGTTTATATAAGGTGTTTATGTCTGAATTTAAACCAAGTTCTCTCTAGTAATACACTTTGACTGAACTTTCAGGGATCTGAAAAGAAACATATAACATGAAAACTCAAATAATCTTAAACAATTAGGACACTTATGATGTTTACATGTAGAATTGTTTAGAGTTATGATATTTTGGGGGATGGGGTATTTTCATTTTCATTTTTTTGTCTCATTCATCATACTCTCTTTTCTCTCCATTTTCAGGGAGTTACCTGTCTCTCTCTGTACCATGCATTCAGTGAGCCACATATCTTACAGAGACACTACATTTCCTGAGAAAAGGAGAGGGTTTTTTCTGTTCATGTTATCCTCCAGTCAGTCTTCCCTGTTACTCATATTCTAACTATGCTATTCATATTGGTTCTCCCCTCCACAGCCCATCTCTCCAAAGCGCTATTTGTTACTTTCTCAGATGAAAATAACTTTAAAGGAGATGTGATTTTTTCAGCCAATGCTGTGATCATTCTTAACTGCCCAGTTACAAAACAAATCACCAGAGAAAACCAAAATTTGGTGCAATTACTGACTTTTTGAAATAGTTATGTCTTTCATTTGTATTTGTGAACACATTATACTGTTTTATACAAATGCATGCACACTCGCACGTATACCTTTTTGTCTCTTAAAACAGGATGGTTAGAGATAATTTTCTGCATAAATCTGCATATATACCCACAGCTACACATGGATGTATATTAACTCAATTTCAATTTCATAAGGCTGTGAATAGTACAATTTTCCAATACAGTGCCAGATGTGATCCAGTAACAATTTAACCAGTGTTAATATATAGTTGTGAAATGTAATAGAATGCAGCAACAAAAAGGTTAATGCAATTGAAGGTATGAAGAGAATCATGGTCTAGGTTTTGATTTGAAACCCCCAGAACACACAAGCTTAGCATCTTCAGGAATACACAGTTTTCTGCACCACAGATGACACTATGGCATAGCCACGTTTCCCAAGAGCCTGTTGGCCACATCAGCAGTCCACAGTAGCTGGCAGAAAAGTGTCCAAATCCTCTGCTTCCTTTGGCACATCCTCAGACTGATGAATTCCTGGTGTTTTCCCAGACAAGCAGTTGTTTGTTTTACCATTGAGTTCCTTCTCAGTGTTAAACAACCCTAGAAAGAGGGGATTAGAGCAGGGAATTGAGGTTCTTGTTGTTATTAGCACTTATCTCCACCAGGGAGACATTATAGGGAAACTTTAAGCAATAATTTCTGTCCTATCTTCCCCAGCTGAGAAGAATGTTCTAATTAAACACTGCTGCTGTCATAGTTGCTACAGTGAACCTGTCAACCTGAAATTAGCAGGTAGAAGCAAAAACATATTTCTGTTGTAAAATTCTGCAAAATCTAAGAAAATAAATGGTAAGATAAAAGGATTAAAAGCAGTGTGATTAATGATTAATTAATGACTAATGATTAATTAATTTGATGTTGTTATTCCTGGTGTCTGTCTTTTGTTGATGGAGAGAATATCATGCATGGTAAGTTAACTAAATGCATTGTCCTGTTTCTTTATTGTCTTGGAAACACAAAGGAGGAAAAAGCAAAACTAAAATAAAATACTTCTCAAATTGGAACCAAGAGTTACTTGTATTTAAAACATAGTAATAAAAACAGTCCTGGTAGGAAATGGTGTTACATCCCAACACCAGATATGGTTCATAGGTCCCATGCAGTTAGCATCTCCTCTTTGATGACGCTGTGGCTCTGCTCAGGCCAGTAAAGATGTCAGCACATATTTTGCTTTCAGAGGTCTGGTGCGATTTCCCAACTCTTCCCCTACTGTGTGGCACTTCTCAGCATCCTGCCCAAAGGTGGAGGGTATGAATAACCCCACAAAGTGCAACATTCTGTCACACAGAACTGCAGTTTAAAGCTGTGAGAGCTGCAAGGCTGTGTGTGTAAAGCCTGTGTCAGCTGAGTGTTAAAAGTACCCTTCGATGTGCATTTGTGCTAACTGGCAGCAGCCTTTTGACAGCAAAATAAAAATGCTCTCTGCAGCACACACTCAATAGTTGTATGACTTGACCCTGGCCTTTTGTTCTGAGTTTCTTTCACTCTATTCAAAATAAGACAATAAAAAAGAAGGAGCAAGTACTAGACACCAGAAACCAATGGACGTATAAGTGAGTTCAGTATGAAATATGCTGATAGAAATTTGGAGGTGTTGTATGTCACGATGACATGCAGCTATAAAACCACTCAATGGTTCAGCAGAGACAATTTGTATCATTAACATTTACTGACTTATTAAGGAGGATCCTTATTCCTGTGCCACTCTACATCAGAGATGTTATTAAAGAGCATGTTTGCTTTCTTCATTATTAAAGCAAACAAGTATTTTTGCATTCATACCCTGTTCCATAATCTCTTTATATAGAGATACACAAGTTTGTACATCTTTTTACATGTATACAGATGTCTTACTGATGTTTAATGTTATATATAACATATATAATACTTTTCAAAATAGATGTAATATTTATGTTGTAGTACTATCACATGCATAGTATTTACAGGCATGTTGTTTACGTATTTCATACAGTCATAGAATTATAGAATGTTAAGTGGTTGAAATGGACGTTAAAGATCATCTAGTCCCACCCCCCTGCCATGTGCAGGGACACTTCCCACTAGACCATATTGTTCATAACTCCATCCAACTTGGCTTTCAATATTACTGGGGTTGGAACACTCATAACCTCCATAGACAACCTGTTCAAGTGTCTCACCACCCTCACAATAAAGAATTTTTTCTTGACAGCTTACCTATATTTTCCGGCTTTGATTTTGTACCCATTACTCTCATCCTAGCACTACAGTTTCTGACAAAGAGTCCCTCTCTGACTTCCCTGTACATCCCTTTCAGATACTAGAAAGTTGCTACGATGTCTCCACACAACCATCCATTGTCCAGGCTGAACAGCCCCAACTTTCTCGCATCCTGTCCTCGTAGGAGAGATGCTTCAGTCCTCTTATCAGCTTTGTGGCTGTCCTCTAGACTTGCTCCAACAGTTCCATGTCCTTCTTATGTTGGGGACACCAGAACTGTACACAGCACTCCAGGTGGGGTCTCACAAGAGCAGAGTAGTGGGGAAGAATCACCTCTTCGACCTGCTGGCCACACTTCTTTTGAACCAGCCTGGGATATGTTTTTGCCAAAATTTGTAATTTTGAAAATTATTTATAATTCTTCCCACTTATAGGAAATATATGTAGCATCTTCTAATGCTACATGGACTTAGTAAGGGCAGTATTGTTGCCTGTAATTAAGCTACTCTGTCAGTACATCTGCTTGCACCAAAGATGAGCCCTTGCTTTAGAGCAGAGGATGGTGGGTGCACAGTGACACTATTAAACTAGGACTATTAAACAAGCCTCTAATTTTGCTGGAGCCACAGTTTTCCTCTTCCTTCTGAAATACTTAAGTGCCAAAATAATCTTGAGAAGAATGTGAAAACAATAGAGTGCAGAACTCTAAATAAGTATTGCAAAAAAAAATTACCTGACTTCAAAAGAAATTTGCAAAAAATTGGAAAACCTTATTGGGAAAGATGAGAGCATGACTGCATACAGTTTGCAATATAAAATGTCTAGAAAATGTAATCATATTAGTTGCAAAAACCAGTGTCCAGACATTATTTGTATATAGTTGTACTGTGGAGGTATTTGAAGGAACAGTACTGGTAAATGCAGTTCAGCTGTTTAGAAAGGTGGACAAGAGTTTTTGTTGCAAGAGCAACTAGCAGTCAGTGATTAGAAGAAAGGATTTTGCTTGCATGACCTGACATCCTTCTGCTGTCTGTAGCAGAAGGCCATCCAAGAGCATTGGTTTTGCTGGCTCCCAGGAGGCGTGCAGAGAACAGGCTGCAAGCCCACAGCTGGAGCTGGCAGCCAGCTGCTGAGCTGAGTGAGAACTGTGCTCCAGTTACAGACAGAGTTTGGGAAAATCAAGCAGAAACACCATCCTGAATCTCCTGTCTTTAATCTCAGCAGCATCCAGTCTGGGGCTAGATTTACCAGTGGGAGGGAACATTTGCACCCTTTGCCCTTAGCACTACAGAGCACCCTGTGGCGCACAGCCTGCTGAGGGTGCTGAACACCTTCCTCACCCCATCTATTATAACTGCAGCTCTTACTGAGGTCAGTGCAGCAAATAGTCTGAAGGCTATCTGGAAAGGTATCCTTAACTCCATTCTGCGTGCTGGAGTTAGCTGGAATTGTCCCCACAGCTGAGCGGCCAAGAATTGCCATGGAAACACTTGCAGCAAACTCATGTCAAAGCAAATACTTCAGTGTTAGTTAACAGAGATTTAAAAAGATGCTTATTGAAAGAGCAGCATGCTTTGTTACCTTTATGAGGTCACTTAGCTAATCTGCCCACTAAATCTGTTTGCTGCACGTGTTACTCTCTGCTGACCTTAAAAGTTCTTGTAAAAGATGGATTGGAGAGTTTAGAAATTACACAAAATAGTCTAAGCTGTTTTCCTTGACTACATGATAGCTATGAAAAACAGGTGACTCTGGGAGAGTTCTTCTTTTGCAAGTTACTGTAAGATATGCCTGTCTAACAACTGTCCCAGGACAGGAAACTTGACTGCATGTTACCATCTGCGTCTGTTTGTCCTGTAACAGCAATGTGATCATCAGAAAAGGCACCATGTTGAGATCTTGGCACACTCACCTTATGCTGCATGGGTCTGTGGTTTTGGTGCTTTCCCTGGCTTAAGATACAAGCTTGGATGTGTCACGTTATTTCTTAGCGTCACTGCTTCTGCCCACTGTCTATTTCTTGTCTGTGTTATATCATAGGCTCTTCTACCTGCCCTTTGTTTTATTAGGCTGTATGGACAACCTGTGAATATAACCTTCAGCTTTGCCATATTCCCTTTTGCCCAATCCCTGTTTTGTTAACAACACTTAGTTCTTTCCAATGTGGTATTTTAATTCTTGCCTAATGGATGGATGTTATCTTCTATTTTAGTGTAATTTTCATTAGTGTACTACTATGTCTTGTGCTACATTTATTAATGATAATTTTGCAAGATCTTTTTAATATGTGGACCATTCTTCTTTTTTCTTTTTTTTCTTTTTCCTTTTTTTCCTTTTTTTTCCCCCAGACATATTGCTTATAAACACTTTGGCAGTGTTAGTGCAGCATATGTTTTCACATGAATAATTTAGTAGTTATACAAGCCACTATCATCCTGGATATATCATTCTGAATATGCTGAATATACTGGGTACTGATTAGTATGGAAAACAGCACCGTGAGACTGAATTTAACACAGGAAATATTTCACATGAAAAATGCATTCAGTTTTCACAAAAATATGAATAAATATACTGCTTATTTTTTGAATGACTCCTTATAAATCATTGCTCTTGTAGAACAGTACAGCAAAACAGGATTTAAATTTACAAGTAGCACAAATAGAAACTTTGCCAAACCATGGTTTCATACAGCTCAAAATCTACATGGACTTGGATCAAAATTGCCAAGTCAGTTGCAAAGATATTTAGGCTGTTTGAGGGGGAGTCATATCTTAACAGAGGAGCCGTTAATGTCCCTTCTTCTTTTTCAGTGTCCAGTGATTAATGTTGTCAAGCAAAATGTGTGAGAGTGTTCAGTGCTGCCTATATTGATTTGGCTGTAATTCTCTTGCCTCAACAGAGTGCCTTAACCACCGGGGTAAAAAAAAATCCCAATTTGTGTTTCCTTGATATTTACAGCTTTGAAAGACATTTTTATAAATAATAAAGCATCCACTGTCAAAAGCAAGAGAACAGCATAGCACAGTGGCTAGCTCACTACAATATGGTGCAGATAGGAATGCCTTCAGTCAGAGCTGGATCTGGAACCTGGAGTTCAGGTCCCAGAACTGTCCCTATCACTGGTCATTCTGGAAGAAGGAAGCAGTGGTAGAGATGCAGCCAGTCCTTCATTCCCTGTTGTTTATTGTATGTGTACCACAGGACAAAATATTTTGTTTCAGATTCAAGAGATGTTCTGATGCAAAAAGTATTTGATAAGAACATTGTTTTGTTTTACTTTGGCAGACCAAAGTGAAGGGGGGAAAAAAGATTTTCAGTTTATTCTAACTGAAATAAAGAAAAAAAGAACTGAGGCTTTTTTATTGGCACTCTCAGTCCTGATGTAGATCACTGGTATTGATGGGACAGTTGAGCCTTTGTTTGCACTGCTGCTTCTTAACATTGAGCAGAGAAGACCCCTTTCCCTTTATGAAGTGAATACCCAGAGGAAGAAAACAGTAGAGTAACAGCTGCCACCACCATCCAGGTGCTCTGTCCCCTTCCTGAGTAGCAGGGAAAGGCCAAAGCACAGATGAAACAGGTAAAGAGGAACTAGAGTACTGGGGCAAATAACTCATGCATGGCTGGAGCTGGTTTAAGCTGCTTCCTTCCAGTGCAGGCTGACAGCTCACGGCCTGGGCTGTGGGGAGGTGGACAGCTGGCCAAGGTCCCATGGCTCCTCTGCCTGCTGCTGTGTGGGACATGGAGCCTGAGTGCCCCTCCAGCCCCATCACAGTCCCCAGCTGGCAGCTTCCCTGGGATGCTGATGCCAGTGGTGTAACAGGAACAGCCTGCACTCACACATGGGTGCCTGTCCTGATCAGTGTGCAGGAAAAGGGCCAAGCTTTGTCCACCTCTCTTTGGAAAGCCAAAGCTGCTGCAATCAGTGGCTGCTCCAACTGCATCAACTACGTGCCTTTTGGGTTTGTTTTTTGAGAAAGAAGGAGCTGAAAAAAAGAGCCCTTGTCCCCATCCCCAGGGACATCTCAGTGTGTGATACGAGTCACTGCCTCTGGCTTGACTTGGTTTCCTAACAGGCAGTTTCCCAGCAGGATTGCCAGGGTTCGGGTGTTCCTCTGACTGTCACTGTGCAGCATTTATTCTGAGGCCCAGGTGATGTGAGATTTACTTGCATGATCAATCTCTTCAACTTCAGTTGAGTCTGCTTGTCTCAAGGATGCATGCTTTCATAAGAGTAGGTCAACCTTGCCCCTAGAGACTGTGCAAAGGAAAATACACTAATTAAATGTATGTGGGAAGCCATGTTTCATATTAATGCTGAAGGGATTTTATTTGTTATGAAGAGTATTGTTTTAATTTCCTTTAAAAAAAAAGCCACCAGCAGTCTTAACATTCTTTGTCCTTGAAAAATTGTCTGGTTTTTTTGCCTTGCTGTCTGTCTGGACTTAAAATTATGCCTACTTCTCTTTACACTCTAAAAAAAACCCCTGGTTCCCAGCAAAGAAATCAAAAGAAATACTGTGCCTTTCATAAAACAGCAAACATGCAAAACAAGAGCAGACTCCATCAGTGCACAGATTTCTCAAAAAGGAATTGCCAGACTGATGGAGGAAGGTATTGCGACTCCATCTGATGCTTTTAATTGCAATTCTTGTGAATGGTCTGAATCTCTCATACCTGAGTTGCAGTACAGAGAAATCTATTTTTAGCAGCTGTAGCCTAAAGCTACTGTTGTTACTCTACAGTGGCATATACATAGATACACTTGCTTTCCTGTGGTTCCAGGCTCAAGAGGTAAATTAAACGCATTACCTGATACAGCATTTTTAGTAGCAATTAAGAAATATTATACAAATATTAACTGAAAGGAGCCAGGAGGAAGATAAATGTAGCCTAACAAATTGCCTCCTCTTGTTCAAAGCCTTTGTAGATGCATAAAATCCAAAAAGAGACTCTTTTTAAAGATGATATAGAGGAAAGCTCTCTGAGATTTACCCTGCTGCTAAATACACACAAAAGGAACACCATTATCATGTATATATTTTTTTAAAAAGGAAGAGGGGTTTTTGCCATTTGAAAATAAAGGTTAAATTCTGCATGCAAAAAAAAAAAGTAAAATCTGTTTCTGCTTGCACTGGGGATTTTTACAATTTTCAGTGCAAAGCAGTTAGTTGAAAAAATTAGTCTCTACTGTAATGAATTAGACAGCTTCTCTGTTCCAGAGTGTCTTTTCATCCGGGTGAACAATGGAGACCACTGGGTGGATTGCGACGAGTAGCTTTACAAAGAATGACAAGCTGCATTTGTCTGGAGACAGTTCATGGGTTTATAATGGACAGCAGGGCCTTTGTCTTCGCTAAGAATCTTCCTGTGAATAGCTCCATGATTCATAGCCAAATTACAGTTGCTTTCTACTATCACAGCCATTTTAATAGCAAGGTTCACAAAAGGCTTTCTTCAAATGCTAAGTGGTACTAGTGAGCTTCCACCTCTTTTTATTTTTGCAGTTATTTGAATCATATTAAATAAATAAGAAGTCACTTTTTTCTCCTTGTAAGAATTTTTATGAAAGATTTAAATTCAGTATAAAGTTCAGAATCTGTCTCATTTTTCTCTCAATTAACCAATAATTAATGCACTAGAAAATCCATCTAATCAAGGATAAAAATCTCATAGGTGTGCTGTTGCAGATAAGCAGTTAAAAACATGTAAAGGTTTCTGAAGAACATCTTTTAAATATTTTGATATCCTTCAATGCAAATGACTGTATACTTTGTGCATGATAGCATCCTGTTGCTGCTAATGGTTGGTATTCCAGACCTCAGCTTCCATAACAGAGATGGCTTTGGGGTGAATCAAAATAAATAAAACATGCAGAATGTTATTCATAGTAGTAGTAAATGTTATCTCATAGTAGCATGAAAGGCCATATCAGAACTGAGATTCTTTTGAGTTACGCATCCACAGACAGAAAAAAACACACTCTGCTTAAGGTTGTATGGTTTCTGTTTAATTAAACCACTGTTTTTTCAGGTTAATTTGTGCAGTTTCTGGGGCAACATAACTTCTGACTAATAACTAGCTCCATAAGTTATTTGTCCAAGTTTTACTTTAATTAAAAGTTAGCTCTGTTTGCCTTGGAATATACAGAAGCCACGTATGATGCTGCAGCCCAGCTTTTCACTCAGCAGATTGGCAGAAACTTTAATCTTCAGGTATACTTAAAGGTAAAGGGGCTTATTGCTAGTATCTGGAGATTTAAACCTTTTTAAAATCATGCTGGAAGAAAGTGAGCAAGTTGGAATTTCTCAACCTCACTTCCCCCGCCCCCCCACTGTGATCTATTCTGAAGGGCATAGACTTCATACACTTTATTCTTATCCCAGACTTGGATATAATGAGGAGGTTGTGAGTCGAGAAGAACAGTGTTTAATTCTGGGTTTGGTCAAATGAACACAGTGAGAAGTGGTTTTCTCCTTTTTCTTCTTTCTAAACTGCTTGGTAGTGGCCAAGGGCATTCTTACAGCACAAGGACAAGATGAGAAAACCCAACACCCCACTAGAGAGTTGCTGAATTGCCTCAGATGGAGAATTCATTTCAGGTGAATGATTCAGCCTGGCACTTGAGCATGTAGCTTTGCAGCAGCTTCAGACAGAAGTGTAATCTAATGCTTTGGTCCAAACAGTTTCTTGCAGAATATGCATATAATAGCTTCCACCTTGTGCTTGTCCCCTGCATTGAGATGGTTTGTTCTTTTGAGTTGCTTTAGGGAATGGACACAGAAGGCCAAGGAAGTCCACAATGGAATGCAAATTTCTGCACTGCCTGAAAGAAGCACAATTGTCTTGGATGCCAGTGCTAGATACTCCAGATGGAAAAACACTTGATGAGTTCTGGAAATTTTCAAATGGTTTGAATTGGAAGGCACCTTAAAGATTATCCAGTTCCAGCCCCTCCTGCCATGGCCAGGTACGCCTTCTACCAGACCAGGTTGCTCAAAGCCCCATCCAACCTGCCCTTGAACACTTCCAGGTATGAGGCATCCAGAATTTCTCTGGGCAACCTATTCCAGTACCTCACCACCCTCACAGTAAATAATTTCTTCCTAATATCTAAACCTACTCTCAGTTTAAAGCCATTCCACCTTGTCCTATCACTACATGCCCTTGTAAAAAGACCCTCTCCATTTTTCTTGTAGGCTTTCTTCTGGTACTGGAAGGCAGCAATTAAGTCATCCAAAAGTCTTCTCTTCTCCAGACTCAACAATCCCAAATCTCTCAGCCTTTCCTCATAGGAGAGATGCTTCATCCTTCTAATCATCTTGGTACTCCTCTTCCCACTGATAAACAGTGAACCTTGGATATCAAATCTAGATGGGTTCTACCAGCATTAGGTTCCATTTGTTCTGAGACTGCAGACATTCCCATGCTCCTATGTCTGTGTCTCCAAGGGCAAAAAAATGAACTTTCTTTTCTTAAGGCTCAACATTGAAGCCAGGTACTCTCCCACTACCCTGTGCCTCTGCGCTACCATTTGTGTTCACTTTCTTGTAATCTCTATCATTCAACCTTTCTTTTTCTTGCTTATGAGTCTTTCTAATTCACTACATCTCTTGTGGAAAAAACTATGCTCCTTTTCTTTCTGATTCTGTATCTTCTTCACCTTGTACCACAGACTCTAAAGGTATCTTATATTCATATTAAAAACAACATTGTGAAAAAAAATGTTTCTCACTGTGACAATGCTATAGTCTCATATTGCTGATAGTCACTAAGAACAAGAAAAATCAGACTTCAAGCAATGTAGAACTTGTCTTTTCTACATCATTATCATTGAAACAAATGTAGTTAAACAGACTGTATGACAGGTAAGAGCAGATAGTTTTATGTCCCTATTAATCCTGAATTGTTGCCAACATAATCAGGCAACACAAGCAATTTACTTTTATTGACTTTTTGTCTATCAGGCATCTTGACTGTTTATTACTAGTAATAGTTACCCATCATTTATCATCATGCAGAACTCTAACCTTTTGGAAAGCAGAAGTCAATATCACTTTGCCAGTTTTCACAATGTCGACAGAATCAATAACAGAACAACTGTCTACATCAAAGTTCCTGAAGAAGAGACAAACTGGGCTGTTTAGCAGAGGCCACTACGCAATTTGTGAACTTCCTGAGCTTCACCTGAGATTCTCATGAGTTGTCCCATGATTTTCTACAAAAGTGGAAATTTAACTTCTGTACACTGGGAAGGAGTCTTTGACACATACTTTTAGACATTAAGACACCCTATGTAGCTCTTAGACAACAGATGGGGCTGCAATAACAGATTTGTTCACTTCCACCCATTCACTACCGGGTATCAAGATTTAAACACATTCATTTAAAAATATTCATAAAAATATTCAATTTGGGTAGTTTAAATAAATTATTTCTGAATCATGTTAGTTTTTATTTATAAGGACAATCCATAACGCTCTCCTTGGGTATTCTGGGGCAATGCCTCAGCAGCAATTACTCCCTTCTGAGGCTGATTTGTATCAAGCTCCTTTCAGTTTTTAAGGCCCATTCTATCATATTCGTGCAACTCATATTCTGGAAATGAACTATGCACCACCAGCTGCAGGTTTAGACTAAAGCATTAGGATATCTCACTGAATCATTCCATGGATACACTTCATGGACTTAATAATGCAGACTAGAATAGTACTTGCAGGTGAACAGACATAATTTCATCCCCATACTTACACCGAAGCCCAGAAATGTTGAAGTCAATGGCTATTGACTTCAGTGAATCTTGGAGCTTATTTATTGGAAATTCTGTGTTCAGGGGATATTCTCTCTGGGAGCAGAGGAACCATGCATGGGCACAAAGTAAAACAGAGGAGATTCCGTCTGAACATCAGGAAACACTTTCTCACTGTGAGGCTGACTGAACGCTGCAAGAGGTTGCTTAAAGAGTTGGTGCAGTCTCCCTCCTTGGGCATTTCAGAAGCTGTCTGGACACAGTCCTGAGCAACCAGCTTCAGGTGGCCCTGCTTGAGAAGTGGGGTTGGACCAGAGGTCCAGAGACCAGAGATCTCTTCCATATCTGTGACTTTGTGATTCAGATACCACATAGCAGGAGCCAAGGCATCAGAATGTGGCCTTCGGTTGTTTTTGTGTAGGGGAAAATCATCCCATCGCTTCATATGTCCTGTCAAAAGGTACTTGTAATGAAGCACATGGAAATACATGGAAACATGAAATAGGGTTGAAATAAGCAATTTTATTAACAACATTTAGAATGTAACATTTTGAACTCTTAATACAATTTCCTCAGCTCTCTGGAAATACCTGATTTGACTGGAATGATTATTCTTCAGAAATAATGGAATCTTTAATTTCAGGCACCATTTGATGCATCAGGGGGTTTTATTATTTGGGGTTTTTTAATCTGGTAAAAAAAAGCAATTACATTTTTCTTTCAAGGAACAAGCTGGTACTATTATCGTCAAAGCTTTTATTTACATATCAATAACTTTGTTCAGTCCCTCTGTTCTTTGGCCAAGTGTGAGATTACAATGGAAGGCAGAGAAAGAGGTGGCAACTCCATCAAGTCTGATCAAAAGAGGCAGGAAAGGAGTAAACAGGGCTATAAGAAGGAATATACAATGATGATAAAAGAGCAAAATTGCATGTTTTTGTGTTTTATTTAATTTAATTTTGAATTTATCTGTTAACTGTAAAATTTTGTCAGAAGTCTGAAAATAATTTTTCCCCTTTAACCAAGTTCATACTTTTCCATTTGGCAAATACACCATTGGGTTTATTTTCCCCTCCCGTGTGTTGAATAGTAGTAAAATAAAGACATTTTAATTGTGTTTTTGTGTAGAAAAAACTCTTCCTGTATATTTTTCTGGTAAAACCTTTTGTTGCCCCATGATGGCATCATGGGTAGCAACAGCACTTCTACTAAACTCCTAATGAAGTAAAAATTAAGTATGTCATGATTTATGAGCAGCAAGTCTGGCACCACAATAGAAATTGGCTCTGCCTTGATATCATTTTAAAGATGTTGAACCAGGTTGATATATAAATTAGGATTAAAAAATAAAAAGAAAGAAATCACTAAGAAGTGGAAGACAGTGATTTAAAGAAGAGAGTGGAGGCACACCCATTGTTTTAAAGTGCATGTCATCAGACACCAGTGCACAGTGCTGCTACTTCCATGACAAAACAAAGTGCCCTTCTCCACACCTTGTGGCTAAACATCTTCAGACACTTAATGGATTTAGAAGTACACCTCTCTTGGTAATGAAATCAAAAACGAATTTATAATGTTGAGACAGAAAGCTGTGGCTGAGGAAGGAAAAAGGGAAGAAGGATGACAAATCAAACTGAAAGGCTTAGAAAAACAGAACAATGATGAATAGTAAGATCATACTTCTTTCGTACTCATCTTACCTTTCACTTTCCTCATATCCAATCCTTGCAGTTACTTACACATTAGTGGTGAGATAGTTTGCCTAATGCAAGGGTGGGCTGAGTAATAAGGTTACTACATAATACTTATTCCAGGTGGGATACTAGGCATGAAAAAGGACCGAAGGAAATTTTTTGTCTTAGAGAACAATAATGTCTTTTAATGTTCTGTGCACATCTCACTGACTGATGGCTGGGACAAATGTGAGCTATTGTCTGTTTCTCCAGACAAGCTTACAAAGGGTAGTAGTGGTATCTCTGGACACAGAAGCTGTCTGTAATGATCCTGAGCTCTTTTTCTGTCCCCTTATGCTTTCTCATTCCTTACTGTTTGGAAGGACTATCTATCGTCTATGTGACTCACCTGCTTTTCTGTGCCTCTCAAAGCTGTTTGCAGAAGACGGTAAGCACTTGAACACAAGGCATGCAATAGCAAGTCTGTTCTGGGAAGCAAAGTCTGAAAGAGAATATGATCTCAGCACAAGGACTTTTTCAGCTATCAGTAAAGTACAGGTGTCTCTGAGGCTGGATGTAGCTGTGAAATGATAGGCACCACCACTGTACAATGTGTCAGGATGAAGAGAGAATACATTACTCCTCTGAAAAGAGGAATCTGAGCTGAATGTAATTGCTCAAATGGACGTCAGCCAGTTCACCTGGGCTCAGTCACCATAGCAAACCCTAATTCCTAAATAGGAATTCAAGAGAAATGTTCTATATAAATTCTGAGAACTGTTTATATAGCTTATATTTTCATTTTCACTTTCAAAATGACATTTGCTCTTATGTCTAGCACCTAATGATCAAAAAAGAATTTTTTCCATACTTTGTCACAAATGTGCAGCTAATTGAGCTGAGATACCAAGATGACAAATACTTTAATCCTTTTACTTCAGATATTTCGATACTGGAAAACACAATGGATCACAGGCTTAAATGGTGTACATTGACCAAAAAATATCAGCTTGGTTTATGTTGCTTTTTACCAGCTGAGTATCCAATCCACTAATCTGAAGCATATCAAATTCCTTCTTCTCGTACCTTGGGCAGAATAATCTCAGTCCCACAGACTGGTGACTCACTCATATTGGAGCAGGTGAACCAAAATGTTCCTGCTCATCCTCCTCAGTGGCCACAGTGGCTAAAAAGGAGCCAAGGCAGCATCAGACCTGAAGCTATTTTACGGCTGAGTTGCGCCTGTTAGTTCTTTACTGAGAAGCTAATAAACATCCCTTGGAAGTGGTCCAGTGGGCATTTCCTCTGTTGGCCGTATTCTGGCACAAAATCACCAAGTCTTCATCTTCTGGACAAACAGTGACGCTCTGTGCTTTAGCCATGACTACTCTCTTTCAATGCTGGAAGGACCTCTCACATGGACAGGACCATCTCAGCTGCAAAAAGGAATGGTATAATTGTGGAGATGCTCCAGATGAGGAATAATGTCAGGTCCCAGCTCTGAAATAGTCTTTTTGTCACATGAAGTCCCAGTACTCATGTGCTGAAGTCAATTCATCTGGGGCTGCATTTTCAGGGTCAATTATCACCATTCATTACCAATAAACTTAGATGGCTAAGCCTCTAAAACCCAGAGGTTTAGAGGCTCTAAAATCAATCTAAAGAAACAGTTTTGTCTCGATATGGCCTTAAATGTGAGTGCAGTTGAGCCTGCTACACAATAAAGGAAAGTTGAAAAGTAAATAAGATTCTGGAATTTTCCTGTGAAGTTTGTCACAAATCTGAGTAGCTGATTATTAGGAAACATAGAAGTTCTTGTCCATGACAGTGGCATGTGAGGTAAAGCACAGGATATTAACTGTTGTAAAAAATCTCAGACAAATATGAGAAGTCAAGTGAATGCGTTTTCGAGGAAGAAGAGGCTATGCTAGTGAGGGCAGCATTATCTCTGCTACACTCATTTCCTCCATAATTGAAGTCCTTAAAGTATACATATCAGGACATATACTGGAGCATCAGATTGAATTTTTATCCTTTTACCAGCTTTCCCTTAATGTTCTTTTTTATGATCAATCTGCAGCAATTGGCTTAGACTAGAATACCTTGCTGTGGCTTGTCCTCTGCACAGACCCTGTAAGCAGTGTTCCAGCAGTATTGTACTTTCATTTTGTTTGCTGTTACTGTCCTCACACTGAATATCTAAACAGGAAGAAAATTCAAACAACAAACTGAGAAGATCTATCACATTTAGCAAGACAGCCAGTACTGGGGGCTCTGATATCTATGTGAAAAAGTGTCCTACCACTGACAAGGTTTAACCAAATTTCTAATTTTATTATATTTAATCAGTAGGTACTCAGAACTAGCCTTTGCAGATTAATCATATTAGGAATTCCTGATACTGGTATGTCTAAAAGCAGTTATATGTCTTGTGACTGTATTAAAGATAGGTGTCCCAGGTACTGGGAACTGTGGCATGTTAGCTGACTTCAGTCTTTCTATAGTCAAATGATATTTGGATATACTTTTCTAGCATATTCTAATGGTGTAGGACTACTATCTAGTCCAGAAAAAAATAAGGAAAATCAATGAATTTGAATCAAAATAACTCATTAAATTGGATGACTTAGTACATTTCTATGACATTTAATCAATTTCCATATAGAATTTTGTATTTTCACTTCAGTAGTGTTTCTTACAAAGGTGGATGTGCATAGCAGCAAAGTGATTGTGATGGCTAGAAAAGGATGTTAATCACACCAGCCTTAGCCTGCCAAATTTCATTTACAATTAATAGAGTTCCTCCATTTACAACCTGTGTATCTGTATTACAATGGTCTTTGGTCTTGAGATTAATTCTTTATCCTTCTTTGACCCACTTCTGACCTCACAGCAGTTATTCATTATATTTTACACTATTTATCTTTGGATTAACTGGATTTACAGGAATGGAAAATGGAAAATATAAGAAAAGAATATTTTGTGAAGATGCCTTGACTCACATTGAGGTCAATTTGTGTAATTTTACTGAAGCTGTTCAGTTTACTCCCAAATATATTTTCATAAAATCCACACATTTACTTTTCTTTTAATACATAGAGCTTTTATTTGGAAATAATAAAACCTGACCTTGATATATTTGGCGTAACCAGTGTAATGGAACATAACCTCATAGAATCATAGAATCACAGAATCAATTGGGTTGGAAAAGACCTCCAAGATCATCGAGTCCAACCCTTGGTCCAACTCTAGTCCATTTACTAGATCATGGCACTCAGCGCCACGTCCAATCTCAGTTTAAAAACCTCTAGGGATGGTGAATCCACCATCTCTCTAGGCAGCCCATTCCAATGCCTGATTACTCTCTCTGAAAAGAATTTTTTTCTGATATCCAACTTAAATTTCCCCTGGCAGAGCTTGAGCCCATGCCCCCTTGTCCTATTGCTGAGTGCCTGGGAGAAGAGACCAGCCCCCACCTGGCTAGAACTTCCCTTCAGGTAGTTCTAGACAGTGCTGAGGTCACCTCTGAGCCTCCTCTTCTCCAGGCTAAACAACCCCAGCTCCCTCAGCCTCTCCCCATAGGGCTTGTGCTCCAGTCCCTTCACCAGCCTTGTTGCTTCTCTGGATTTGCTCCAGCACCTCAATATCCTTTCTTAACTGAGGGGCCCAGAACTGAACACAGTACTCAAGGTGAGGCCTCACCAATGCAGAGTACAGGGGAAGGATCACTGCCCTGGTCCTGCTGGTCATGCTATTTTTGATACAGGCCAGGATCCCATTGGCCTTCTTGGCCACCTGGACACACTGTTGGCTCATGTTGAGCTTCCTGTCAATTACTACTCTCCAGCCAGCTCCTAATCCAGGAGATGGTACACTTGTCCAGGCCATGGGCTACCAGCTTTTCCAGGAGTATATTGTGGGAGACAGTGTCAAAGGCCTTGCTGAAGTCCAGATAGACCACATCAACAGCCTTCCCCACATCCACCAGGTGGGTCACCTGATTGTAAAAAGAGATCAGGTTGGTCAGACAGGACCTGCCCCTCCTAAACCCATGCTGGCTGGGTCTAATCCCTTGTCCACCCTGAAGGTGCTGTGTGATTGCACTCAGGATGAACTGCTCCATAACCCTGCCAGGCACAGAGGTAAAGCTGACAGGTCTGTAGTTGCCAGGGTCCTGCTTGCAGCCCTTTTTGTGGATTGGGGTGACATTCGCCAACCTCCAATCATCTGGGACCTCCCCAGAGAGACAGGACTGTTGGAAGATGATGGAGAGTGGTTTGGCAAGCTCTTCTGCCAGCTCCTTCATCACCCTGGGATGGATCCCATCTGGTCCCATAGACTTGTTAGGATCCAGCTGGCTCAGTAAGTCAGTAACTATATCCTCCTGGAATACAGGAGGGCTATTCAGCTCCCTCTCCCTGTCTCCAGCTCCAGAGGCCAGTTGTCTTGAGGGCCACCTGTCTTACTGGTGAAAACTGAGGCAAAGTAGGTGTTAAGTACCTCAGCCTTCTCCTCATCTTCCTTAACTATATATCCCTTCAACAGAAAATGAAGGTTTTCCTTGCCCCTCCTTTTGTTATTAATGTATTTATAGAAGGACTTTTTGTTATCCCTAACTGAAATAGCCAAATTTACTTCAAATTCCACTTTTCTTTCCCTAATTTTTTTCCTGCATGACCTAGCTCTATCTGTAAATTCTTCATAAGTAGCCAGCCCTTTTTTCCATAGTCTGTAAACTTTCTTTTTATCCCTGATTTCTTTCAGAATCTCCCTATTTAACGAAGCTGGCCATCTTCCCCTCCGGCTGGCCTTTCGGCACACTGGGACAGCCTGTTGCTGTGCATTCAAAATCTCCCTCTTAAAACATGTCCATCCCTCCTGGACCCCCTTGCCTTTAAGGGTTGTTTCCCAGGGTATGCTCTGAATCAGTTCTTTGAATAGGCCAAAATCTGCTCTCTGGAAGTCCAAAGTGGAGGTTTTAATGGTGGCTCTCCTTACATCCCTGAGGACTGAAAATTCTATTATTTCATGGTCACTATGCCCCAGGCGGCCTCCAACCACTACATCATCCACCAGCCCCTCTCTGTTTGTAAACAGTAGGTCTAGCGGGGCCTTCCCCCTGGTAGGCTCATTTACCAGTTGATGAAGGAAATTGTCCTCTATACACTCCAGGAACCTCCTTGACTGCCTCTTCTCTGCAGTATGAAGCTCCCAGCAGATATCTGGCAGGTTAAAGTCACCCACAAGAACAAGGGATGGAGATTTTGAGACATCCGCCAGCTGCTTGTAGAATAATTCATCCCCTTCATCATCCTGGTTGGGTGGTCTGTAACAGACACCCACAAGGGTGTCAGCCTTGTTGGCCTTACCCCTGATTCTGGCCCACAGGCACTCAACCTTTTCACTGCTGACCTCAACTTCAACAGAGTCAAGAGACTCTCTAACATATAAAGCCACCCCTCCACCTCTCCTTCCCTGCCTGTCTTTTCTGAAGAGCTTGTAGCCCCCCATAGCAGCACTCCAGTCATGTGATTCATCCCACCACGTTTCTGTGACAGCAACTATGTCATAGTTTTCCTGCTGCACTATGGCTTCCAGCTCCTCTTGTTTGTTTCCCATACTGCGTGCATTGGTGTACATGCACTTCAGCTGGGCCATTGATTTCATTCTTAACTCGGGCTCTATGCCCTTAGGCCTATCTCTGGAGAGCCCAGTTGCTGTCCCTTCCCCCTTCAAACCTAGTTTAAAGCCCTCCTAACAAACCCTGCAAACTTATGGGCTACAGTTCTTTGGCCCTTCCTAGATAAATAAAGCCCATCTGCTTTGATGAGACTGGGCAACACGGAGTTTGCCCCATGATCAAAAAACCCAAAATTTTGATGATAGCACCATCCCCTAAGCCACCTATTGGTAAGCTGGGCTTTCCTAAACCTCTCCTCATTCATCCCAGCTAGCACAGGAACTGAGGCAATTACTACCTGTGCTCCTGTCCCCTGAAGAGATCGGGTCAGTGCCTTGAAATCTTTTTTAATTACTCTGGTACTCCTTTTATTGATGTCATCACTTCCAACCTGGACAACCAACAGCGAGTAATAGTCTGAGGGTTGGATAAGTTTAGGAAGTCTTTTGGTAATATCCCTCACCCTGGCCCCAGGAAGGCAGCAAACTTCCCTGTGGGATGGGCCTGGCCAACATAGAGGGCCCTCAGTTCCCCTCAGAAGGGAGTCACCAATTACAACAACTCTTCTCTTTTTCCTCTTACCTGTAGTTGTAATCCGTCCAGTAGACTGGGGGTAACCAGAAGACCTTGTAGACAGATCCTCCTCCTGACTGTCCTCCAACAGACTGTCCGAGTCCAGGGCCATATACCTGTTTTTTAAGGGCACCCTGGCAGGTGAAAGGGGTCAAGAGGGGGTGTTTTTGCCTCTACGACCAGGCACCTGTTTCCATTCGTCCCCATCCATATGGTCTGTTCTGTCTGCCTAATGGCAGGAGGGGCTGGGGTTCACCACCTCCTGCTGGGCTTCCTTAGGAGTGGAAAGGGTGTGACTCCACCAGTCAATTTCCCTTTCACTCTCCCTTATGTTTCTGAGCCTATCGACCTCTTCCTTTAGCTCTGCCACCAGACACAGCAAATCCTTCACCTGCTCACATCGTATGCAGGTGCTTCTCACACTGTTCTCTGGTAGTAGGTCCAGGCTCAAACAGTCTATGCAGCCAGAGGCCTGAGTGGCTGCATCCTTTTTAGAGGGTTCTGTCTGTATTGACACCCCTCTACTGGTAACAGGAGCAACAGCTTTCATTTTTTTGGGAGGCATGACTGCCTTGAGCTGTGGGGAAAGGTAGAAAAGAGAAACAAACAAACGGAAAAAAAAAAGGCCACAGAAATACCTAGGCTTCTGCCCTGCCTTTTCGAACTGCCGTGCAAACTGCCGTGCCACGCCCTCACTGACGTGCCACGCCCCTGTTTGCCCACTCCTGGTCGCCGCGCTCCAGGTCGCTTGCACTCCCTAGAGATGTTTTTAAAGCCTTCTCACTCTCCTGCTAATGAGCAAGCCACGCCTCCAACTCCCCTCTGAGTCGCCTGCTGATAGCTGAAGGAGCAGCAAACAAAGCCTGGCAGGAAAAATATCATATTTTGATATACGTGTTAACAAGATATCAACAACTCAGGCTTGTGATATAATGTATGTACCATGCACTGCTTTCCATCTTAATCACAGCATCTCTGAGTGTTACTGAATCTTTGCATTTTAGAGAAGCTTTCAGACTGTTTTCAAGAGCACAGTGTATGTGATTTCAACAAGTACTGATTGAAAATCATATCTAATGTTTAAACTAACATATTTTCATGTTCTCACACAACCATTTCCTTATCTATGTTGTCTCTGAGTTACACAGCATGATCTAGTCAACTATCTGAAGGCCTTCATATTATTACTGTTTCAATCTATTTATATTCAAAATTGTGTTTCAAATCACCAGATAATATCAGAAGTATCCATTTTGGAATACATCCTGTTGACAATAAGGAAAATCAATTGTTTGCAGGTTGATAGCATTGAGAACAGCAATCTCAAAACTTGTCTGTGCCTAATGTTTTCAGTTGCCTTCAGGATAGTCAGTCATATCAACTGCTTGGTTTATATCTCACAGGGACATTTTCTCCAGTTTGTCCTAATTGAGCTTAGTACCAATCTAAATACCTGTGAGATACTTTCTCTGTAATGGATTCTACAAAAACAAAGGCATCATGTAGCTGTCATTTTGGGGAAAGCTGAGTCTCCAGATGGAAATTTTAAAACCTTGGTTCACGTCTGTAATTAGTATTCTGAGAAAGAAATGCAGGATTCATCCCAGACCACTTTAGAAAGCTATGACCAGTCTAAGCCAAACACCTGTGGTCTTGTAATAGCAGCAAGAGAGGTGAGGCTCTGAAGGGCCATGAACTCAGTCCCACAACAGGTATCTCAAAAAGGAGCCCTCTCCTCTGCCTGTACTATCCTTGAGGATAGTACCATCTGCCTAACCTCAAAAAGGTGACATTAGGTAGGTTGACATCATGATTAAGATGTTTCTCATATGGCTTGATAAAAGACAGGTAAATCTGATAAACAGAGCTACCCTGTAGCAACTGAAACAATAAATCATGAGTCCCAGTCCCACATGCAGAATATGAGTCTGTGCTCTCTGTCATTGCATAAGAAAGTTTTCTTTTTCTAATGGATTTACTTCCTAAAGAAAATAGTGGTACACTGGAAAGACTGTTTTGCATTTCTTATGTATGAAAATTAAGTTACATGGGACATGTCAGGATTGACCATATAAATTTTATGCCTCTTAATATGCTCATCTCAATAAAATGGCAGTCAAAGTGGGCTCATGTAAGGTATGGAGTAATTAGTCATTTATATAACTCACTATCCTACAAACCAAATCAGCTTCTATATAAATGTCTAGACAGCACATTAGTGCTTTGTCCAGCCAGCCCAAAAAATATATAAGTGAGAAAGCTAAAAGAATCCCTGCTTCCTAAACTTCTTGATATCATTTACCACACTCCCCACTGTCATTTGTATTTTGGCAAATAAAATCCAAGTGTGCGGGTCCAATATATTCCAATCTGTCTGTTAAACAGAGCTCATATGAGGTTACATTTTGGTAAGTCCCACTGAAGTCAGTATTTGTTGTTCAGAGCGTAAACCACTGAGAGATTTCAGATGTCACTCAGGACTGTGTAAAAATCAAGGTCTACAGCATTGTTATTTCAAATACATTATCGACTAGTACATAGTATACTTAACAGAAGACTGTTCAATGGGTAAGGTAACATTTTCTTAGACTGAATATTGCATTTCATGATGTAAGTGGACTGAGTCATGCAGTGTGAGCTAAAAGCTTTGTTCCAAACAATCAAATTCTTTTTTTAAGCAGCCCTCCACTCCTGTTAAGAGTAGCATGCACAGGCTTGTCACTCACTGTGGTACATCTTATGAAATTTATCATCTGGACAGGAAAGCGCTAACTGAAGAGTATATGCAAGTGAGTGTCCAGATCCAGTCTCAAGGGATTCTCTGTGTGGCACAGCACTGACATCCTCACTCAGGGCCAGGACTAGATACCTACAGTAACTGAGCTATTTACTTCTTCCTCATAGTATCATTTATTAGCACAAAAGCATTGGCTTGACTAGGTTAGCATAGACCAGATCTTCACCTTAAATCACTGGCACCACTGTGGCACTGTGGCATTGAACAAAGTAAAAATTTCTCAATTGGATCTAATTCATGTTCACTAAGGCAATGTAACAATGGATTTTGGGTGGGATTTTTTCCAATGTCCAGATCAAAACCAAACATCAGGCAGATCAATATTACATACAGACAATTCAAATCTTCTCACTCAGGTAGAGTTCTAGCTTCCATTCATTTCTAGCTGAAGGAAACAAACTGAAAATGGAGCATGTTCTTTCCTGTGCTTTCCATGAAAGCTTGTGGAAAAGCAAGCTGAAGTCACAAAAGTTCTGGAGAAAAAAGTACTGATTTTACCCAAGAGTTTGTAATTAATGGTGAAGGAGACTAACGTTTTGTACTATGCACTCCCTCAAGCACAATTTATGGCACTTCTGATTGTCCATCTAGAAAGTAGCATTTTTCCTAATTTATTCTCTTCAAGAACACATTTGCAGGATTAATAAAAAGTTTCAATGGACAGTGGCAAAACAAAGAGTACAAAACTCAAGAAAAAGTCAGTAATCTGGGAAATAGTAAATATTGTCAAAATGTGATTGCAGCTCAGGAAAGGTTTAGCTGC